>NW_003204008.1:5236-8328 GCF_000006405.1 Perkinsus marinus ATCC 50983
CTACGACGCTTAGTGAAGCGCAAAAAAAGGTAGGGATTACCAAATCTCACATGTTGGCAATAATTTTCCACCAACCTACCTTGACGCAAGTCGGATTCCAGCAGACGTATTTTCTCATACATCTTCTTCACCTCGGCCTCACGGTTCGACAGTTGCTTTTCGAGCAGTTCACGCTCTGACACCACCGATTCGAGCGCCTACAAGAGGAGAGTATCTTAGGTCCTCCCACGGAAGATACAAAGTAGGTCCGAACTCTCACCTTCTCGTAATTGGCCACCTCTCCTTCTGCCTCTTCCATAACCACTTTGAGTTTCTCAGATTCTCCTTTTTGTACATCAACTGAATCAACAATCAATGGAGTTTCACACCTTTCGCATGAAGTGGCGTAATACTCTGTGAAAAACTCGATATTCGCGGTGATATGCAGTAGTAGTGAAACATGTATTTTTCACTACTGTTTTTCATATCACTACGGTGGTGAAACTCCAATGAAACCATACCATTCCTTTTTGAATGTTACCAATGCATTTAAGTCCTTGTATTCTTTCCAAGCCACTGTCGAGGCTTTCTCTAATTCTATTATTTCCTCGGGCAATTCTCGTTCTCTCGAGATCCACATTCACAATTTTCGCCTCTTTTTTCCTCACTTCACTTTTCACTTGCTCAATCCTAATTCACAGAAAATATCAAAAACTCCTTCTCAGCAGTGTCCAGTCTGATAACCTGTGAAATGCTATTTTAAACTTTCTCTTCATCTCCTCGATCTCCGCGTTGCAATCGATCAAGCTCTTAGAATACAAATTCCTATCTGCTCGAACTGAATCGTAAAGTGCTTGCTGTTGTTGAAGTTTCTCCTCTTCTTTTTCTACCATCTTCTCTATCTAATGCCACACACATACCCGCCCTCGTATCATCTCAGCTCACCTCAGAAACCCTCGCTTCTCTCGCTTTTACTTCATCAAGAGCAGCAAAGTACTTCGCGTGCTCCTCTGAAAGTTCCACTGCATATCTAAAGATTAACTATAGGAACGTGTCCAGTATGTGAGGGACTATACACCTGGTCAACTACATGTGTTGGTGACAATATGAAAATTTTGCGGGAAATCTTGCTGGTTTCTGGGAACTTTCACCCGATGTCGTGGATAAACTTTATACTACAGTACCAACTTCTATAATTATTCAGGAAACTACTAATTGAACGTGTCACCACTAGTGTCACCTCTCAATATGCTGCTCGACTTCAGCTGCCCTTTTCTGAGTTTTATGTAACTCCCTCTGCCCGACGTCAAGCTCACGATCAATGTTGCTACATATCACTTGCTGCCGTCGAATCATATCTATCCAATGTTTAGTTGACCCGCTCGCTCTGAAAGACGCGAAAATTGGTCAACAAAAAGCGGCTACTGTAGAATAGTAGCGAGCTTCACACAGACTAAGGGTACAACAGCGGAGTTTCACCCGTTTCACTTCAAGAAGCGTAATACTCTATGTGAAAAAAACGCGATATGGAGTGAAGTGAAATCACACCGAGTATCACCACGGACAAGCCAATCCATTTCACGTGAAATACTCGCGACATTTCGCGATTAACGCGAAATTCCCCCGTGAGTTCCAACGAATACTAATCGTTGATGATTCAGTATGTACTAAAGACGATCAACGATTATATACTCAATAGTATTGAGTCAATACCGAAGATGTCGCGGTGTGTATTGCTTCAGAAAGAGAGAAAATTTTGGTATCAATACAATCTTTGTCAATTCGGTTCAATTATATAATGGAGTTTCACCACCCATTTTACGTGGAGTAGCGTAAAACTCGGTGAAAAACGCGATATTCGCGGTGATATGCAGTAGTCGTGAAATATGTTTTCACTAGTGTTTTTCATATCACTAGGGTGAAACTCCAATGAAGTTTCACCCGTTTTACGTAGAGTGGTGTAATACTTGATGTGAAAAACGCGATATGAAGTGAACTGAAAATGCTTCGCGAATCACGTAGAACACACCACGTGCTAAACGCGTTATTAACTGCTCACAAGCGTTTTTCGCGAAATGTAATGAGAGATGTGTTTTTCACCAGTTTGTCCGTATCACCGGTGAAACTCCAATATTCCACTCTCATGTATCATCAATTCTCTCGATACAATGGCCCGTGAAAAATTGTGAAAATTGAAAATTGAAAATTCACGACCCGTTTTACGTGAAGTGGCGTAAAACTCCGTGAAAAACGCAATATTTGCGCCTTGCAGTAGTCGTGAAATGTGTTTTTCACTAGTGTTTTCCATATCACTAGGGTGGTGAAACTCCAATATAGAGTAGGTAGCAGAATACAGGGTTCTGTAAAGACAAAAAATTGTGCGTTATTCCCCGATATCAATGAGAATCGATCTGAGAATGTAAACATTGCTATGAACATGTGATGTGATAAAAGTAACTTTACGAGACTATGATAGCGACAAGTTGTTCACTATCATTAATCCCGGAGTAGTAAACACACATTCTTCACATTTGCGTGCACTCCATCGAATATATCCTCACTTGAGCACGTCCTTATTGAGAAGATCTCTTTCTTTGATCAGATCTTCTACACGTTTTTTACGGGCATCGAATCGGTGTTTCGACTAAGTTTACCTTCATTGTCAAATCCCCAACCAGACTCTCACGTGTTGGTTAGCTGATTGCTGTTCGATAAGTCGCTCTTTATTCACTTGCCTTTCCTTCTCGAGCCTTTCAATCTAACATAAAAATTACTTTTCATTTTCATACTACTGGCCGAAAATAACTTCAAATTTACTTTTTTGAATTTACTGAAAAAAACTGTCGACTCCGTTCAACATCAACCCAAGGTCTCTGTGCTGTTTCCGGACTTCAGCTCTAATATTCATTTCATTGGGGGTTTTGCCCGTTTTACGTGAAGTGGCGTAATACTCTATGTGAAGAAAGCGATATTCGCTGTATGAAGTGGGTTGAAAACACTTCGCGAATCACACCGGACGAATCACCTTATATCACGTAAAACACATCTTGTGCTTTACGCGTTATTCACTGCTCACATGCGTTTTTCGCGAAGTGAAATGTGAAACATGTTTT
>NW_003204008.1:8428-11492 GCF_000006405.1 Perkinsus marinus ATCC 50983
GGAAATTTCGGGAAATTTTCCGTAGTTTTTGTAGACATCTACCCAAAATTTTGTGAAAATTTCCATAATGTGGTGAGGAAACTTAATATGTACTTTCACACTCGTCGTGAATGAATGTAATTCTTCGCGCAAAAATATAGGAATTTTGAGAGAAAATTTAGGGAAAGTATCCTTGATTTTATACACTTCTACTCAAAATTGGAGTTTCACCGCCCTAGTGATAAAACATAATTTACGACTACTGCATATCACCGCGAATATCGCGTTTTTCACCGAGTTTTACGCCACTTCACGCAAAACGTGTCGTGAAACTCCAATGTGTGTGGATTTTCATAATGTAGTGAAGAAAGCTAACATATGTTTTCGCACTATGGATGAAATTCTCCCCGAAATATGCAACGCGCGTTATTTGTCAAAGTCGTGCTTACAGTATCCTGTTCATCTTTGAGTGTCTCCTCTATCTCATGAAGTTGTCGCTCAGCAGTTTCCCTTTCAATTCTGATTCTGCTGAGTTCCAACCTTCCCTGCTTCACCTCTAGCGCTGTTGAATTTCGTTTTTCTCTCTGATTAAACATAATCAACATTGTCATGATCATAATTCTCACTTGACGTTGGGTGAATGATCGTTTGCTCGCTAGAGTGGATTCAGATTCCTTGCGTTCTGTTCGCAGTCTGCATAGTAGAGAAAATGAACAACTTTGAGAGTTTGTAATTCACCAACTTATTCAGAGACTCTCGAATGCTGTCCGTTTTCTTTTTTGTTTCTTTTTCCTGCTGCTTGAGCGCCACTGTGATGGAGTCGCATTCCTAAGTTGACGGATCTCCCACGCGAGACGAACGTGATTAGGGACCTCACAGAAGTATCTCGATTTAGCATGGCGATCTCTTTTTCTAAGTCCTCGAGTTGTTTGCTCTCTTTTTGAAGCACTTGAAGCTGTGAAAAGACACCAATAATGAATCAGCTGTATTGCATGTATATAGTATGCTCTGGAGCGTCCCTTGTGATATCGAAAAAACACTAGTGAAAAACTATTTTCTTCGCGGAAAACAATTGTGGTGTCGGTTATCTTTTAGTATATAGTATGCTCTGGAGTATCACCCGTGATATGAAGAGCATTAGTGAAAAAAACAATTTTCTCCGCAGAAAACAATTATGCTGTCGGCTGCGAAGACATACACGTCTTATTGATTACATGCAACGTTATAGCAATTCACGCGAAGTGAAATTCCCCTGTATGTAGCTCATGATACTTTTTCATGATGAAGCTGTATCGAATCGACGAATTTGTCGCTGTGATGGTGACTATCACGAGTATTAGAATATTTAGCCGATCTCGAAAGTGCAGAAATGCTCTTCTCCACGACACTATGCAAACTTTATTTTAACTCACCTGAGAGATTACGAATGGCGTCGTCCCTGGTTCATCAGTAGCAGCATCCCTAGCGTCATTGAATTGCCTCATCTGTTGGCGTAGATCTGATGATCACACAAGTGATCGAATGCTAATCTAAGAACTGTAGCCTCACATCTAGCCTCTTCGCGCGAATTCTCCATGTTTTCGATTTCATTTTTCTGGCGCTCTTCCGACGCTTTCAAGTCGTCTTCGAGAGCCGTCTAAAAACCTTAGCAATTCTCGAGCTGATTGGGAGTTGCCATTTCGGTTACCTTTTCTTTCCTGAGTTCCTCGAGTATCTTCGCACTAGCCTCTCTCACTTTTGTCGCTGATTGGATTTTGTTAGAACTAGTGGCAATTTCAGCCGTTAATTCTTTACACCTTTTACACAAAGTTTTATGTGGAATTTCTTGCTCATATGATTTCTCACGTTTTCATTAAGCGCGAGTGATTATCGTTTTGCTCTTTCATGATCGTGTATAGTCTCTCGTACTCAACTTTGAACGGTTTAAGTATCTATAAAGTTGTTAACGTAAAAATAAACATCAGTATTTACTTCGGCTTTCGGATTTTCACTATCGCTGAGTTCTCTTATGATAGTGAGAATGTTCGACTCGTGCATTTCTGGTCGAGAGAATTCTCGGGGAAAGGGAGTTGCCATTTTGTGTGTTGATGCAAGTGTGAAGCACTTTATGAAATATGGATGACCGTAGTTCAACAGTTGAACTTCAACAAAAGTGATTTTCAAGTTGAAAATTTCAACTTTTGAAAATCAACTCCAAAAAAAAATCAAAATTTGACTTTTCAACATTGAACTTCAACTGGTTTAATAAACTTCTCTGAATAAGAGTGTGTTGCTACTATGACGATCATGGGAGTTAGTTCATCTTCACCACATATGTTGGTGACTTCTGAGGAGATTTTGAGAAATTCTTATTGAGTCCTATACACTTTTACACTGATTCCTATGTTAACGCGTATATTTAGTGAGGAAACTGTTGAGCCCAGCTGAGGAAAGCGATGATATTTTCCAGCATTGATGGGAGTACGAAACATTTTCTTTCGAGAAATGAATAAAATACATGAAGACTCCGTGAAACTACCGAAATCGATGACCGATAATGAACTCAAATTTTTTACTGATCCCGATACAATTTCGAGTACATATTCAACTACAATGTAAACTAAACCGTCATGCGAAGTGGTATCTTAAACGCCTTCGGAATTTCTCCACAAGTCAACTTTGGGTTGTTGGCTAATCCTAGGGCGCGCGCGCTTGTAAGTATCGTTTTTGATTTAGCGCGCGCCCAGGAGAACTTTCTCTGGTGTTGAAAAGAGATCTCATGTAAAATTGTATTTTACATATGAACCTCGAATGAATACATACTCTTTTCAATGGTGAAGCTCATTCTATTATACTCGTACAGATGAGGGTACGTCCCTTTTTTGAAATTGGGTGTTTTTAGGCAAAATTTAAGTTGTGTATGGTAGAAATATGTGAAATTTCAGTTGACAAAAAATAATATGAGTTTCGACTTGAAACTTTGAGGTTAGATTAGACTTAGTTTTAGTATAAGCTTATACAATGAGCACGCTTATACTCGCATATAGAAAATGAGTCGATTATGCTGACATTATGTGCAGAGCTGTGGGGTAAATGTCGAATATGC
>NW_003204008.1:11592-16861 GCF_000006405.1 Perkinsus marinus ATCC 50983
GTGTTGGCTTTGCGTGATCACGACGATGAGGTTCTCTATGCTGAGTTCAGTCCGTGTGGGAAATTCGTTGCAACAGCGAGTCGGGACGGATCATGTGATGAGAAAAATGCAACATGCAGGGATCGAACCCGATACCTCTCTCAGGCGCTATTTATGCGCTGTTCGATCCCCTCACGGACGATCCAGCCGATGTTGATTTCGATCGAACAGTTTGTTATGACTTCCTGGACTTATCACAGTCGTCTCCTGGGTTGCCGCAAGTGATGATGGACACTTCTTCTTGGAGTTGGGCTCGGGACCGATCGATGGCTACTCGAATGCTCTGTAAAATTTCCTTTTTCTGCTAAAATTATGAGTGATTCAGGTCGATTACATTGCGGATCTGCGATGCAGGCCCGCGGGGCTTCTCAGGACACCACTGAGAAGCTGTACCCGGGCCGAATCACATGGGCGCCAGATTCGAGTTCGCTGTTGATTGCCTCGACTGGACCTGGGTTTTGGGTGGACTTGAAAGCCCTGCTGGCGAGCCGTGGACCACCGAGACTTATCAGTGTAGTTCCTCAAGTAAGTGATGATTGCTTGTCGTGCTTGATGGTATTGATATGTGCTCAGTGTTGGAGTGGAAATATATGTAATCGCTTTCCTCAGCACCTGAGCTCAGGAGTTTCCTATACAGTGTTGGAGTAGGAATAGATGTAATCGCTTTCCTCAGCACCTGAGCTCAGGAGTTTCCTATACAGTGTTGGAGTAGGAATATATGTAATCGCTTTCCTCAGCACCTGAGCTCAGGAGTTTCCTATACAGTGTTGGAGTAGGAATATATGTAATCGCTTTCCTCAGCACCTGAGCTCAGGAGTTTCCTATACAGTGTTGGAGTAGGAATATATGTAATCGCTCTCCTCAGCACCTGAGCTCAGGAGTTTCCTATACAGTGTTGGAGTAGGAATATATGTTCGCTTTCCTCAGCACCTGAGCTCAGGAGTTTCGTATACAGTGTTGGAGTAGGAATATATGTCATCGCTTTCCTCACCTGAGCTCTGGAGTTTCCTATACAGTGTTGGAGTAGGAAAATATGTTCGCTTTCCTCAGCTGAGCTTTGGAGTTTCCTCACTAATTATAGAAATTTGTATACGAATTAGGGTAGAAATGTACAGGAATCAGTGAAAATTTCCAAAAAAATGTCATATTGTCATCAACGTATGTGGTTCACTGTGTGCATATTCTCCTGCACTGATCAGGCCCTTGGAGACGTGTACGGCGGTTTTATGTTTTACCCGCCTCGCGATGATACATGTGGCATTAACGTTGAAGACTTTGACGGAAGAATCCCTCTAGATGATCGACTGTGTATAGTATCGAGTAAGCCCTCTTGGGAGGAAGTGTTGATGAGCTTTATTCTATGATGGTGTTGGACTGGTGGGAAATTATGCATACGATCAGCTACAGGTGTTGGTGACAATATGAAAACTCCGGGGAATTTGAGGAAATTTTCATTTTTACCCGAATTTGAATGTTAAATATTGTAATTATTGAGGAAACTCCTGAGCTCAGCTGAGGAAAGCGTACATATGTTCCAACTTCAACACTGTACAGGAAACTCTTCGGAGTTCAGCTGAGGAAAGCGATTACATATATTCCTACTCCAACACTGTATAGGAAACTCCTGAGCTCAGGTGCTGAGGAAAGCGATTACATATATTCCTACTCCGACACTGTATAGGAAACTCCTGAGATCAGCTGAGGAAATGGAACATATATTCCTACTCCAACACTGTATAGGAAACTCTTCTAAGCTCAGCTGAGGAAAGCGATTACATATATTCCATCACCGTAATATGGAAATGACTAGTGAAAAACATATTTCACGTTTCACTTGGCGGAAAACGCATGTGAGCAGTGAAAAATGCGTAAAACACGTGATGCGTTTTTCATGTGATATGGCGCCATCCTTCCGGTGTTTGGAGACTATCTTGCCGATCAATTCAATTCAAACTGTTAATTAACGACTTACACGCTACATCTGAGCGTATCACTCATCAGCAACGATCGTATACTGAACAGTCTCTTTGAATTGAGACTACCTTTCCGTACTGCTCAGGTAGCCGTATAGTGCCCGCGATCGATCGTGAGACTGGTGTTGCGAGCCTTACCCAACGCTTTGAGATCACGCGAGGGGAGCTACTGAGCTAACATCGAGGTCTTCGTCGTCACCGGCGGCTGTATTCGACGTCAATCTCGGTCGACAAGCTCTGATAAGAGCCATATCAGGTGAGAGTTTAGATTTCTCGGGGTAGATTTGGTGAATTATATGTTCGGTTTTCTCAGCTGCGCTCGGGAGTTTATTCGCGTAGTATAGAAGTTCTCATGCGAATTCGGACAGAAGTCAATGAAACTCTCCGAAAAATTTTCCCCCAGAATTTTCATATCGTCACCAGCACGTGTAGTTGACCGTGTGCATATTTTTCCATGCTTTCTTAGGGTTGTACTAGTAAGATGCAAAAAAGGTCCGCATAGGGTTTCGTTTCTTGTCAGTTGATGCTGAGCGGGAGCTCATGGTTGGTCTCACCGGAACTAAACTGACCATAATGGATCAGGTTGTCCTAATCGACCTCAAACATGGCATGTCCATAAGCGAACCATTGCCGAAAAGTAAGCACACTAAAGTTTTACCCGTGATATAAAAACACTAGTGAATAACACATTTCAATTCGCGGAAACAATTGTGTTATCGATCGTGGAAACATATATGTCATATGATTTCCATGGAGTAATACGCCACTTAACGTTAGGCGGATGAAACTCCAATGTGCTGGTCATTTTTTTTTCACATGGTATGCAGGTACGCGGTTTCCTGTGAGACTGTCTTCTCCTGCAGTGAAAATAATAGATTTCTCTCATAGTGCATGTAAGTGATCTTCATACCGTAACTTGCTCAACTCGTGTTCAGGTTGTTTAGCATGCCGGCTTACTCCTTCTGGCCAGGGACTGCTCATCAACTTGAGAAAATTTGCTAACCAAGATTTGACCGAGCGTTTTTATGAGGACCCATCGGCACTACCAAGCTTAGCGCCAGACCTTGACATAAACATGGAGGCGGTGCTCCTACCCGTTTCACTTGACAACGATGGTCCCGCTAGTGTAGATCGTCAAGGAGTTATTGTGATGAGAGGTCATCATGCTTATACTACTAAGAGTAGTCCTTTTATGATAATGCCAGATGGTAAGTGATGTTTGTGACGAAGATTAAGATGTGTGTTCAGGCGTGTTGGGATCGAGAGAAATCGTTTCGAGTGGTGGTGAAGACGGCAATGTGTATACTTGGAGTCTTACTGGTAGCTCCAATGAAGCCCCTCTGGTGTGGGTCGGCCGGTCGGCCCATCATGACACTGTAAACCTTGTGAATTACTGTCCGCACAAGCATGGTGTTATGCTCAGCAGCTCCGATGACAATAGTGTTGTAATCTGGCTCAGCGACCAGCGCTTTTATCATGCCAAGACTTACAGTAGAGACAGTTGTGTACCTGATTACCAGAATTTTCAACCGTATAGGTTACATCTTGCTTTAAGCATTAATTCGGGGAGTATTCGTAGGCGAGAATATGCTGAACTTAATGGCGTTGTTTTTGAGCGGAGCGATGCAGGAAAGTCAACGAACCGGATTCGTTGTGTAAAAAACCTTATCGAGAACTTCTGCCTCATCTTCACCACATTCCAACAAAGTTGCCCAGTGGGCAGTTCTGATAGTTCAGCATGATAGCTAAGAATAAACTATAAGCAATCGTTCAATAATTGTCTTTGGGAGTAAGCATTCCCGCTGTCACTCACGGTCGCGGCAAAAAGGCTTGTGGCCTCGAATTTACAGGTTGATACAAGCGGATACACCCTGGCCGCACTGACAAGGATGCTCCTAACTGAGGCATCAGCATATCATGTACACACTGAATTGGGAAGTAAAATGATATCGATCAACTTGGTATCATCTCTGCGCAATAACCGAACGTCGTGTCCCTCATGAGAAATGACATGATGTGATTCGAAAGCTATTATGTTTGAAGTTATTATAATAACCATGTCGTTCTCGTCGGTATTGAATCGAGTCACCAACAGCAGTCTGAAATCTCACGCGCGCTTCATCAGAGTATACCGGAACTTTCGCCACACTGTATTCTTCACAAGCTCAGATGAGTCTACTGGGAAGAAGAGGCTCTGGTATTACACCAGGTGAGAAAGTGTGTTTGTGTAAATCCAGTGTGTGGAAAGGATGCACACGGTCAACTTTGTGTCGTGATGCCGATGAGGCACGAGGATTTTGTACGATTGGTTTCTGTAGTTCTACCTTCGTGTGAAATTTTCCAATATAGCGAGGCTACTCCTGGCCCAGGATTCCTGGGCTTATCTGATTCATTCATTCGATAGAGAAGGTTCTCATTCTTCACTCGTGACTCTACACATCACGAACGCGATATCTAGAGCCGATTGGTTGAGTTGGACCAACCCTATGCTCGGGAGACCTCGAAGACTCGCAGCTGCGATTCAATCGGTCTATCTGGTATGAGGCGAGTTCACTGATATTAATTCCTCTACGCAACAAGATTGTCATATCTGAGATATCACTGGTGACCCGCTCGAGGAGATCTTTGCTGCTTCAAAAGGCTTCTGACAGAAGCACTCAGTGAAGCTACGTCTGGGTCTGTGTCAACTACCCGGCGGTTACCATCGCCATCAGAACAGTAAAGGAGCTGCTACCATTCGTTGGAGCCCTATGTTATTGGCTAATCTTGGGAGGACTCAACTTGAAGCTATTGTTACTGTACGGAATATTCCTAATCCGGGTGGATCGTACGACAGGACCTGTCAGGTCCTGTCGTACGACCTGTCGGACAGGTCAACAAGAGTGGTTCTGCATGACCTGGTGCCTCTGCTGACGAGCACATATTCACTCGGCGGGGACGACGGTGTAGCTCTGTGCGAAACGTTCCCGTCGGGAGCCTCATGACCCTCCCACTCGCACCTTCAGTACCTTGTCACCATATCCAGCCACGACGAAGGCATCCCTCACCGAAGCAGAGCCAAACAAGGAACTCCAGCGTATCATGGGCCCCGTATTTGATGACTATCGGAGGTCTCATCGCCGGCTCTTCCTCGATGATAATGGTGGGACTAACAAGTGAACCTCAACGGAGGTAACCTCTTTTGCATTTATCACTGATTAAATGAGCTGTGTTGATCCAGTCATCGAATTGTATTGGTTTTATCAATCTGTATCGCG
>NW_003204008.1:16961-21624 GCF_000006405.1 Perkinsus marinus ATCC 50983
ACCGTGGATCTGTCGGAATCGTCCGACTGTCGAAAATACACCACACGTGTCCCGCCGTTAACCTGGCTTTCAACCGAGCACCAGCGCCTGAATTGGAAGATTTACGCTCTTCCAGGAGATCGATACCTGGGAGTCTTGCGTACCTGTATTCCATCAAATCACCTGGAGGGTCCTCAGTTCCCACTCTATCGGCCTGAATAAGTTGGGTGTACATTCAGAACTTGCTGTGATGTTCACCATGGCCTACCTCAACTTCCGGGATAGTTCTAGGCTCACTCAGAAGCGACTGTCCATAAGGCGTGCTCCCACGGCTTAAACGAGCCTCAACATGGAGTAACCCCAGTAGAGAAGCAACGGAGAGAATACGCAATAGCATGTGACAAATAATACTGCCGGGGATACCCAGTAATATCATATCTTTTCCCACATCCTACATCGACATCGATCGTAGTTCACCTTCGGGCTTAATTGCTAGCCGCTCGCCACACGAGTCTCGTGTCACGAGACGAGACATGGTGTTTTGCCTTAAGACCCGTCTCCTTTTTACCATCGTTCTTGTACCCTGCTACTTCCTGCGGCGGCAATCCCGACATCACACTGTGTCGCGTCACTGAGTCATAACAATACTGAGCTTTCCGCTCAGACTAATGTTACAAAAGCCATCAATGACGGAGATTCTATTGGATTTCCAACGAGAGACAACAGGAACATCTCAACAACTGTGGGGCTTCCCAACAACCATGTCCTGCATTAACTGCATTCTCATCCGAATGTATTGGAGATGGTTCGGACAAAAACGTCAGCGATCGGCGTTCCTTCCCTCGCAGCTTCAGTAACTGCATCTCGGTAATTTGGTTCGAGGAGCCAGCAAACCTGATGAATGGTCTCGATGTAGTTGTCACAATCGATTAAGTGGGGGAAGGGAAAAACATCCTGTGACAGTTGTCTGATCCTGAGGACGATCCTGCAAGCCGAAAAAAGGAGTAATATATTACTTTCGAAGTACACCCTCTGAGTAAAGGCTTATGATCGTGGATCTGTCGGAATCGTCGGACTGTGAGAAATACACCACACGAGTCTCGCCGCCAACCTTGCCCTCCACCGAACACCAACGCCTGAATCGGCAGATTTACGTTTTTCCTCTGGATTGATACCCAGGAGTCTTGCATACCTATTTGGAGTCAGAACACCCGGAGGGTTCTCAGTTCCCACTCTGTCGGCCTGAATAAGTTGGGGAGATCGTTTGGAACCGATTGTGATGCTCCCCATGGCCTACCTCTACTATCGGGACCCTTTCGCGGTTGCTCGGGCGCGACTGTCCAAGAGGCGTGCTCCCACGACTCAAACGAGTCTCAACATGGAATAACCCCAGTAGAGAGGCAACGGAGAGTATACGCAATAGCATGTGACAAATAATACTGCCATGGATACCCAGTAAGATGTAGATGATACCACTCCTTTCACACATCCTACATCGACATCTACAAATTTACCCAACCTGTTCTCTTGCTCGGCGTTCTTTTCGTCCCGTAGTTCGCCTTCGAGCACACGCGGTTCACCTTTATTGCTACACGCTCGCCGCACGAGACGAGACATGATGTTTTGACTTGAGACCCGTCTCTTTTGTACCATCGTCTCTTACTCTGCTACTTTCTGTGGCCGATAGTTACCAACATCGCGCTGTATGGCGTTAGTAACGCGATACAGCGCGTTAGTAACGCGGCGTTACTGAGTCATAACAATACTGAGATCTCCGCTCAGACAAACGCCACACAAGCTATCAGTGAGGGAGATCCTATCATCACTTCGCCGCCTCTATAGAGTCAACTCGACTCAGTCAAGTATCTCAGAGCGATCGTTGTATTATGAGTCGTCGTGCTATGATACCGTTTGACTGTGATGATATTATTTCCTAGGCTCGGAATTACAGCGCTACAAGCTGCGTATCCGATGAAGCCTCGTATTACGAGGTGACTCGGAGAAGTTCAATTTCTCGCTCTCTTGTACTGTACAGGGTGAAATAGATGTAGGGACTCCGAGCCCTTGAGTTCCTTGAAGGTATATTCTTCTGAGATAAGCACCGGATCGGGACGACGGACGCCCTCCATGAGTATGTAAGACTAAAGACATTAAATTTCAAACAACCGTGATGATGGCGGACTGATATGCACCTGTGATATTTATGTACATGGTATACACACTATACTCTCTACGATCGTGTCCGTCAAGCAGTGTCGAATGATCGCGTGGTGTGTCTCAATCAGTAATGGCACTCTCATTATTAAGGATTCGAAGTCGGTTACAATTCGGATGTACATCTCGGCTTTCTCACCTTTGGCCTGATTCCTCAACGGAACCATAGGGTGACTAATTCTGTATCACTATCAGACCGTGCTCAAAGCAATTCCGAGCCAGAGAATTTGTGAACTCCCGGCCTGTAGTAAATTCAAAGTGAGACATGTACTGAGCCGACAGTCACTGACTATCAATTGCAATTCGCCGATTCCATAATCGACGAAGTCAATCTCGCTGATGAGGATAACAAGTTCGCGGTGTTAGTGGATTGAAGGGTTATAGGCAGCCAAGTAACCGGGAGAGTTCAGATTATGGGGGTGGGCGTGGAATACAGACAAAAGCTCGGAATGAAAACATAACCTTGGGAGGTGACTTTCTCTACAACGCAAAGCCCAGGAGAAACCACAGAACATCTCAACAAATGTAGGGCTGCCTACCAACCATGCAGGACCCGCATTCAATTCAAGATTCAGTCAAGTGTAGTCAAATATTTATCGAAGACTCTTCGGACAAAAACATCAGCGATCGGTGTTCTTCTCCTCGCAGCTTCATCAACTGCATCTCGGTACACTTGAAGAAAAATCAACCAGAAAGAATGAATGACGCTGATGTATTTGTCACAATCGAGTAAGTGATGGAAAGGGAACTTGGCCCGTGACAGTTGCCTGACCCTAAGGACGACTCTCTAAGTCGAAAAAGAGGAGAAACGTATCAAGTTACCCTTGAAGTACACTGCGTGAGTAAAGGTTTATTATCGTGGAGTTGTTGGAATCGTCGGACTGTCGGAAATACACCACACGAGGCTCGCCGTCAACCTGGCCTTCCACCGAGCACCAACGCCTGAATTGGAAGGTTCTTCCAGGGGATCGATACCCAGGAGTCTTTCATACCTATTCGGAGTCAGAACACCCGGAGGGTCCTCAGTTCCCACTCTGTCGGGCTGAATGAGTCGGATCATTTGGAACCCATTATGATGGCCTACCTCTACTTCCGGGATAGTTGGACTATTCCGCGCTATGCTAGTTCTAGGCTTGCTCAGAAGCAATTGTCCATGAGGCGTGCCCCCACGACTCAAACGAGCCTCAACATGGAGTAACCCCAGTAAAGAGGCAATAGAGAGAATACGCAATAGCATGTGACAAATAATACTGCCATGGATACCCAGTAATTGGTAGATAATACCACTCCTTTCACACATCCTACATCGACATCTACAACGTACTAACATCTAGCACTACTCACGCTGCTCGCGACCGAGTCGTGAGCTGCACTCGTACACGTCTCTCTCGTACGACCCTTCAACTCATTTCCAGGAGAAGAAGCGCTGAAGATAGAATTTTACGACCTAAAGGGGATCGCATAACGTGAGTAACACTAGCAGGATTAGGATGCGCATGATCGCAATACTAGAGGCAGCAAAATTGCAGCCCGTGATAGTATAGAGTAGATCTCTAAACGCTAAATAACTGTTCACTCCGCGCTGCATTTCTCATGAGAGTTGCGCTGGCATGTAAAGGCTTGATTCTCATGACTGATATCGTTGCGACGCGTTACTTTGTCTTTCGCTGAACAGTTTCTCGCCTTCCTCCAGAGGCTGACGTATGACGTAGAAGGAAGTTGGGATGAAATTGACCACACTTAGTGTGGCACACTATGAGGCGGCCGACTATTGATGAACACAAAACACGAGTCACACTTGATAAATTACCAACCTTGATTATAAAATTATGAATAACACATCACACACGATCACTGAATGTTCTTGACCAGTAAGTTACTGGTCAAGAACATCAGTGAATATGAAGAACATCAGGCATTTTGCGTTAAACGCAAAATGCCCTCCGAAGGGCCCTCCGAATAACATCTTTATTTTCGTCCTTGTTCGGATCCGTGTCAGAGAAGTAATCTTCGTCGGTCGAGCGTTCAGCATCATGAAGAGCCTGGACAAGCTCGCCACAGGTATAGGAAGGATTAGCGTAGTAGCCCGTCACAACTTCTGGTCCGCTTCTGCTTCTAAAAGATCAGGCAACAGGGTGCGGAAGCACTATGCGTGTTAATACGAACAAATGAATTGGAAAAGAATTTCAGGTTGTTCATGTTAATATCTGTACACTCACAAGTCACGAGATTTGAGCTTTCATGAAACAGTAGGGAAACCAAACATATGCTCCAACACTGCCGAGGAGATTCCTCAACAATGATCTTGCCCGACCTACGTCTCAGCATCCAAGCACTTGATAGCAATCCTATTGTGCTCAATCGCATACACCTCCAACGTCAAGTCGTCGAAAGAAGCTGTGCACTTCCCATTGACAACTTTAGCTTTGACCTGAATACAAGTACATCGCCTGTTACATTAAGCAGTGCT
>NW_003204008.1:21724-23795 GCF_000006405.1 Perkinsus marinus ATCC 50983
ATCATCTTATAGACCCCTCGGCTTGGTCGAGGGTCTGAAGGACACCTTTGGAGCTGATTCAGCCGTACTAGTCTTCGCTTCCGACGCTGCTAGAGCACAGAATGCTAGCTCAGGTGACTCGTTATAGAGACGTGGCTAACATGAGGAGGGAATCCACAACCTATTGGAAATTGACACTCACGTGTGTGTATAGTTCAGTCGGAAGTGATGAGTCTTCATCACCACTAGTGTCATTGCCACGACCTCGCACCTGAGTACCACAGTAAAGTAGGAGGTCCCGGGTTCGAATCCCAGGGCCGGCATAAACTCACCCCAGATAGGTCCTTCATTAGTGGTTGTATGTTCTTATTAGACACGTAAAGGGACTCATCACCGCCGCAATCTTCTTTCAATGATCGTTCAGCATTGATACGTGTTCCAGCCAACCTAACAATATCACCACATCCATCAATGTGGAAAAAGCGCGCGCCCAGACGATCGATTTATTTACTTCTCCCGTTTTTCTCTCCATACCGCGTGGAGATCCTTCAACAACTGCGAGTTAGGATTCAGCAGCGACTGTACTTCCGCCCAGGAAGTTACCTGATAGACATTATCATTCTATGTTGGATTAGAAATATATGTTCGCTTTCCTCAGCTGAGCTCAGGAATTTCCTATACAGTGTTGGAGTAGGAATATATGTAATCGCTTTCCTCAGCTGAGCTCAAGAGTTTCCTATACAGTGTTGGAGTAGGAATATATGTTCGCTATCCTCAACTGAGCTCAGGAGTTCCCTCACTCCCTATAGAAGTGAACATACGAATTCGGCTGGAAGTATACAGAAATCAATAAGAAATTCCAAAAATTTTATCCCATAATGTTCATATTCTCACCAACACATGTAGTTGACCATATGCATATTCCCCCCACACTGTTCTCTGATCCTTCCCCTTCGATCTGCCTACCTGCCATATCTCAGGAGTTGATGGATCCGCAGGATGTGAGAGCAGGAAATCACGGAAGTCATCACAGGCCTGATAAAGTGCTTGTAACTAAAGGCTTTCTCCATAATCCTACTTTCAACGCCGCTTCGCTTTCCCCCGGTATAAAGTTCTCCGCAATAGTGTACACTGGGCTACGACTAGGAACCTGATAACGAGCAAACCAAATCCATGCATAGTGAAGTTTCATCCGCGATATGAAAAACACTAGTGAAAAACATATTTCACGACTACTGCATATCACCGCGAATATCGGCTTTTTCACCGAGTTTTACGCCACTTCACGTAAAACGGGTCGTGAAACTCCAATGTAATATCACAACACTATAAACTGGTAGTAACTCACCAACGTATTAGTAACCCTTAGACGCTGAAACATACGGTTAAGCCAGTTTAGATAGAATAGATACGTGTCCAGATGAGAGCCGCTATGAATCCACATACCTAACAAAAACGCCAACTACCACCATCAATATCATCAACAACAAGAACAGCATCGTATTCGTACAGGAGCCTCCCGGCTTGAGGAAGTCGAGCATGAGCAGGAACTGATTCCTGCATACTTCCACTGATTTCCTTGCAGTAACATAAGGATCGTCATCTCTGTTACACTGCCCCACATCAATCACAACTCCTGACAACACCATGAACACAGTAAAGTTCAAATTTCGATCTGTGCTGTTGGAGTAGGAATATATGTTTGCTTTCCTCAGCAGCTGAGCTCAGAAGTTTCCAAAGCTAACTATACATTAATGCAACACAATGGGGGTTCACCCGTAATATGAAATACACTAGTAAAAACATATTTCACGATTCACTCAACGCGGAAAACAATTATGTTGTCGCTCGCGGTCTACACACACACTATAGTTTATATCGAGTATTACGCCACTTAACGTTAAACAAATGAAACTCCACCCCCTAACCGAGCAAATTTTCTGAGCAGTTCAGCTTGAGTCAATAAAAACATTGGAGTTTCACCCTAGTGATATGAAAAACACTATTGAAAATTATATTTCACGACTACTATATAGCACGAATATAATCGCGTTTTTTCACATAAAACGTTGATTTTTTTGAAATTTTCCCA
>NW_003204008.1:23895-25314 GCF_000006405.1 Perkinsus marinus ATCC 50983
TCATCTACGTCACTATTCTTCGGTCGCAATTCTGGACTTCCCAAAACACTGCTTCGACTTGACACAGAGGACGGCTTCTCCGGAGTGGTTAAATGGGTCTTCGCATGCTTAGGTGGCATCGTGGGAAACACTACCATAAATTCCCCATAAAAATCCCGGGAAAAAAACAAAAATCTTGTAAATTTGCCAATATTCCCATCATCTTGGAATAGTAGTAAATGTAATAATATCGCCAGCATAAATTTTAAGAATAATGCTCCAACAGTAAAAAACAAACGACCAAACTCAGTGGTCACCACCATCAACACTCTTGAGCCGGCTTGTTGCGAGAGAGAGAATTTTGAATTTCGTGGCGCAGTGACGCAATCCTCATCCCTCATTCTTCTGTTTGTCAGTGTCGGACGATGTATCCTCTCCAGAGGTTCCCTCCAATTCCTCATCGTCTTCACCAACGTATGCTTGGCTGGTCTCCAATAATACCTAAATACCCACAACTATACCATTTCTCAGTAAATTGTAAAAATTCCCACTTAGGATCCGTTTTTTCCAAAAAAAACTCGAAAATTTTCAAGGAAAAATTAAAGACTTACCAATTACCATTACAAAAAATCCGAAAATTGGTTGTAATTGTCGATATGATTCTCGACACTCACTTAGAATACCTTTTTTTCAGAAAAAAATATGCAATTCGCGATAAAAATTCACCGATTATTATAGAATATAAACCCCCTCACAAAATAATAGAACATACAGTATTTTTTCGATTTCTCTGTTATTACTGCGACTCAGGTTGTGAGATTTCGTGTGTGAGGGTATCACTTATGTAGGAACAAAAATATATTAGAGTCGTATCATTATTCGCTCGCTTTAGTAAAATTTCTGAAACGGTCAATTTTTCCGCGCTTCCAAAAAAATAGAACCCACCAAGGTCATCTTAAATTGGGACTGTAATTCAACATTCCTGTCACTGAGGAGACACGATTCACACAAAAAGAAACTAACAATACCTCGTAGGGCCACCTTGACACTTAATCGCCTCTACACAGCGACTGCGAGTCGACTTAGTGAGAGTGCTGATATCTTCGGGTGTCAGGTCATCCCAGGCCTTAAAAATTGCCTGTCGGAGTTCATCCTTGGTACTATAGGGGCCTCTACCCCCTCCATAGACGGCTAGAGCCATCCTGCCCCAGCAGTGCTCGATGCAGTTCAGATCTGGACTCACTGCTGGCCACTGGACGGTTGTCACGCCATTGCGTGCCAACCATTCTTTAGTTGAAGAAGATACGTGAGGCCTCGCATTGTCTTGTTGGAAGGTGTACTCGATTCCTTCCTCCTCCCCCGCTTCCAGGAATGGTAGCAAGTTCATCTCGAGCATGGACTGGTAGACCTCGCTGTTCATGTTGCTCTGTATTTCCACCA
>NW_003204008.1:25414-27880 GCF_000006405.1 Perkinsus marinus ATCC 50983
AATCCGAAAATTAGTGGTAATTTTCAATATAATTCTCGACACTTACATGTCCTTGATATCGAGTGCTCCAATTCCTAGAGGTATCTACTGCCACATCAACAGGATACAACGACCGCTTCGCATTGGCCAGAGCCAACCGTATGTCTGCTTGCGTTGGTAGTATACGACTACTCGTACCTATTACCACACTTCTACGAATTCATTGTGAATTGTTAATTCATGGAGTTCCACCCATGATATGAAAAACACTAGTGAAAAAATATTTCACATTTGACTCGACGAAAAACGCATGTGAGTAGTGAATAACGCGTAAACCGGTGCTATTCGCAGAGTATTTCCAATCGCGTTTTTCACATGAAGTATGACGCCACTCGGGTCGCGAAATTCTAATGAGTAATATGCTACTACATCTGAGCGTATCCCTCTCCAGTGCTAATCGTATACAGGATAGCATCATCATGAAACAGTGGAGTTTCACGACCCGTTTTACGTGAAGTGGTGCAATACTCCATGTGAACGTTTGTCAGGGTTAGCTGTTGGCCACAGCCTGTTGCTGTGAAACAGCTCCCTGACGCTCTAGTCGACTAGTCGTATATTTGGTGTTTTGTGAATGATTCACTGCCAAGTCCGGAGTGGTATACACTGGTGACAGGGCTTAACTTGTGCACCACCGTGACGTACCACCGTAGTACTACTACGGCTACACGAGGACCCCTACGTGCGGGAACTACACCGGAAGAATCACTCCATATCGCGTAAAACACATCATGTGTTTTACGCGTTATTCACTGCTCACATGCGTTTTTTCGCGAAATGTGAAGAGATATAAATTTTTCACTAGTGTTCTCCATATCACGGCTGAAACTATACTTTTATTCATGTTCGAACTTTATATATATGTTTTCAATTTAATAATGCACATCATGAAACGCTTCGCTCCGCTGTGATCGAGACCAGGACAAATGAAATTTAATTTTAATCTACTAACTCTACCGACACATGACTACTCACCATGAGTTGCATGTGCGTGCTGTTGAGGTTGCTCACTGTCGGCTCGCTGACCACCTCGAGGACTCTCTTCCCCGTCAGTGGAATCCCCAGCAGAAGTATCATCACGCACGACACCACCTAACAATAACAAAAGTTATACACTAGTTTCAGCACGGCACGTATGAAAGTATAACCATCGAATTGTGGTATATGTAATTCGCCAAGTATTTTCAATTCACTTCATATCGCGTTTTTCACATGGAGTATCACACCACCTCACGTGAAAACGATTTTCACTTGTCACTAATTTATATTTCCATACCACAACACCACCAACTTACTTTCAACTCTACCCATCTCCACATCGTCCAACTTCGGTGGTGACGCCTCAACCCACTCGAACTCGAATTCTCGCCAGGTGAATGCCGAAGTTAGCAATACCGCAAAAATAGTCATCTCGACGCACACCAAAAATGCGCTCCACTTCATACCAATTTCTTGCGGCTCCTTCGAAAATGCGAGATCGAAAATATACTGCTGCCAGAAAGTGACGAAAATAACCAATTTAACAGAGACAAATTTTGCCAGAGGTTTTTTATCTCGCAAACTCGGATGACGTCTCGACGATATGTACAGAAGCCCCAATGCATATAACGCCAACTGACATGACCAGGGATCGAACCGGGGACCTTCGGGTTACCAGCGGCTCAACCTACCGAGTATGATAAGTTGTACGCAACCTCCCGGATAATCGTCCACACTTTATTATCGCCTTCCCCGAAGATATGCATAATCTGAGCAGAAACAGATACACTCCCAGGTTCGATCCCGGCACCCTGCATTTTTACAATTTCCGTAATTGTCATCACCGGCTTCAACACGACGAACTGGAGTACACATCTCTTCATGCCTCTCAAGAACTCCGATGTAAGCGCGAGATTCGGCAAGCACTTGCTCAGTGGCCACGGCTGCTGAATGCCGTCTGGAGCTGTGTACAGTGTACCTGACGAGAGCCCATCTAGGGTTTGATAACAATGGGGGGAATGCTGTTCCTAATGTGATGATGACATTCACATGGGAAACTGATTCAATAATGTGTTCCTAGTTTTACTTGGAAAATTCGAAATGAGTTCACCTCCCGGAAACATTATAGGTTCCCAAAACAAGAAAAACTCATCACATGTTTTACGTGTTAATCACTGCTCACATGCGTTCTTCGCGACGTCGATTATGAATATATGTTTCTCACAGCACAGGTGTAACTCCAATGCTACGTAACGGAGTTTCACGACCAATTTAACGTGAAGCGGCGTAATACTCCATATAACGTATATGTCTACACACTTGTTTTCCCTGGAGAAAGCTGTAGAATATGTTTTTCATTAGCTACTGATTCTATTTATAATGGAGTCTCACCACCCTAGTGATATGAAAAACACTAGTGAAAAACATATTTCACAAACTACTGCATATCGG
>NW_003204008.1:27980-31106 GCF_000006405.1 Perkinsus marinus ATCC 50983
CTTTTTTCCATAGAGTGGCGAGAATATGCACATGGTCAACTACGTGAGTTGATGAAACTATAAGAGTATATACGAAATTTCGAGCAAATTCTCATTCGCTTCTGTACATTTCTACCCTAACTTCTACATAAACTCTCGTAATCAGCGAGGAAGCAGCCGAGCTCAGCAAACACCTATTCATCCAACACTCCAGAGTGCCGCCGTTTTTCAAAAAAAATAAATAAAAAAATAATAAATTAAAAAGAAAAATTAATTTTCAAGAATTTTTAACTAGGCCTTCGTGACGAAGGGGCGGAGCTCACTGAGTCCACGTCCATGGACTCAATCAATGAATTTTACGTAGGTCCCCGGTTCGCTCCGCGGGTAGGAATTTTCTCCCTCATTAAAGTTTTTCGTCCATATCTACTCGAGCTGATCGCATAATCGAGTTTTCTGATTTTTCTCAACACCTCCGCATATAGAGGAGTCGTTTGATCTATCTGGTAGTCTCCAACGCTTCGTACTTAAGCCAGAATAATTCTGCACGCACGCACAACGCGAGAGTGCCTGTTGTTGCGGTATATGCTCCGCTCGCTTCACTCGCTCCGCAATTTTTATCCCCTCAAGCCTCATCGGCACTCCCGACCATACCATATATTCTGCCAATCATTGTTCTTCATCCCACTCCGAGCAATGCAATAGGGCATCGGGGGTATCTATAGTACTAATTTCTAAATGGGACGCTTTACAACAAAACCAACGCTATATTCTTGATCACAGCGTTTTCCTCAATAGGACTAGCCATTCAGTTCACTTCGGGAGTTTATCCCATAATTTTCCTACAGATTCGCCATCTGTGAAAATTTCGCGAGAAAACCTTGGCAAATTCATCGTTGCATTTTGCATATTTCTGTATAAAATCGTTTGTGAATTTTTATGCTGTAGTGATAAAACTAGTTTCTTCAGATGAGGAGCCCAAGCACATATTCCCACACTACTTCGGAAACACAGATGGCATTTCTGAGAAAAATATGAACATGGTCAACTACATGTGTTGGTGACAATATGAAAATTCTAGGAGGAAATTTTATAATAACTTTTACTTTCCCAGAATATAATAAACTCCTCTCCCCAGTTGAAGAAAGCAAACTCATATTTCATCCCCGCAGTAGTAATTCTGCAATTCCTTCATCGCTTCGCTCCGCTGTTATCACCTGCGAGGCAACCTCCGGTTTCTCCCCATGCTCCAGTACAAAGTTTAGAGATATCTGCTGCAGTTGACGTTCCATTTTAGGATCATCGAGACACTGCCACTTAGTCGCCCTCAACAACAACGAACTCAGTGGCTCTGGCAGCCGGCCTTCCGCATCCAGGTTCTGTACACAGTACACATGCTCGAAAAATTTCCGAAAATTTTCGGAAAATTTTCTGAAAATTTTCGGAAAATTTTTGGAAATTTTTTGGAAATTTTTTTCTCGGTTTATAAACATCACTACTCGAAATCATATAATTAGTGAGGAAACTCCTCACCTCATTTGCGTTGTTGCCAACACGGAAATTCGCAGAAAATTTCCGAAAATTTTTATTTGATTTCTCAACATACACCTTATTCGAATCTATGCCGCTATAATTATCTCTGGAAACTCCTGAGCTCAGCTGCTGAGGAAAACGAACACATATTCCTACTCCAACACTGTATAGGAAACTCCTGAGCTCAGGTGCTGAGGAAAGCGATTACATATATTCCTACTCCAACACTGTATAGGAAACTCCTGAGCTCAGGTGCTGAGGAAAGCGATTACATATATTCCTACTCCAACACTGTATAGGAAACTCCTGAGCTCAGGTGCTGAGGAAAGCGATTACATATATTCCTACTCCAACACTGTATAGGAAACTCCTGAGCTCAGCTGCTGAGGAAAGCGATTACATATATTCCTCCATAGGAAATTCTCCAACGTCAAATTCACCACCATCACCTGTCCATGCCCAAGGGCAACTAGCGACCACAGCGCCGTGAGCATATGGCCGGGCTCGTCCTCCTGTACTCCTTCATCGCCCTCCTTAGCAAGTACTGTCTCTAGATTCGATATCAGCTGAGCCGTCAATGCCAAGTGCGAGGACCGAGTTGTCGCTTGTATGAGGAGCAGCTGAAACCAGTAAGGGGAATAAGTAATATGCATATGGTCAACTACATGTGTCGGTGACAATATGAAAATTTTTCGCAAATTCTGGGAAATTCTTGTTATTCGTTCCTGCACATATTTACCAGAATTCGTCTATAAACTCCTATAATTACTGAGGAAACTATCGCCGTTCGTCTCACTAGCAGCTGAAACGAAGGTGTGTCAACTTAGTAATATTCTCCACAGGTTGAGTTTCTTGACGCGAACATGGAAACGATAACCGTTTTATTATTCACTAATGTCACTTAGTATACTACTTATACATATACATTATGTGCATCATCACCAGTGTCACTATCTATGACTAGTTAACGAGCGGTAGAACTTTCTAATGCAACCAACATTACTGAGTTCGAATCCGAAGTCTATGAATGTGATTTTCCAAGAAAAATCATCATCTTTTTCCCCGGAAAAAATTCCGCGCGTCTTCTGTCCGACTTGAGATTTCTTCACCTCACACCCAGAATCGAATATATTAACTCCATCGATCGAATCAATCGACGCGGACTAAGCAACCTCCGCCCCTTCCACACGAAGACCTACTTATGCTATATCAACCAGCTAACGACCAACGAGCCGTTAGAATTCTCTTATACAATCAAAATCGCAAAAATCGATTCTCAAGAACATTTCGCGACTTGCAGTAGTGTCTATAAAACTCTTGCCTATCTTAAGATTTATATATCTATTTATATTATTACTAATAGGTTGAAGTAATATTGGAGTTTCACGGCCACCCTAGTGATATGAAAAACACTAGTGAAAAACATACTCACAACTACTGCATATCACCGCGAATATCGCGTTTTTCACCGAGTTTTACGCCACTTCACGTAAAACGGGTGGTGAAACTCCAATATAATACTATATATAAGATTAATAATAAAATTTCAAATTCCTTCACCGTACAGCCGCCGCTTACATTCGCTATATTTTCCAAGTCTCCCAGCTTCTGAGCACA
>NW_003204008.1:31206-36254 GCF_000006405.1 Perkinsus marinus ATCC 50983
GATATTCGTGGTGATATGCAGTAGTCGTGGAATATGTTTTTCATATCACTAGGGTGGTGAAACTCCATTATATATTCGCTTTCCACAACTCATGTCAGCAGTTACCCCATACAAATTCGGCCACAAATGCACAGAAACCACCAAAAATTTTCCAAAATTTTCCAAAAATTTCCATATTATTCCTTCTTAGAGGAAAGTCCTAGTAGACTTCGCTGCCAAAGTTACAGAAGCCGTGAAGCTTCTGTGAAGACTGATACGCTACGTTCGTACGCAAACTCAATGAGCGGAGCGAAGCGATTTTCTTTCCATGAAATAAAACACTCCTACACCTGTTTATATTTTCCCACACCTTTTACCCAGCTCCCCTGCCAGCCCCCAAATTAGCAGCAGCTAACTCCGCATGAACTAGCATTCTAATATCAAGAACCTTCATCAGATCATCAACTCGTTCATCAGTAACCTCCTGCACTGTAGTGGCCAACTGCAGCGACGATAGCGACAATTGCGAGCAACCTAAAATGATAAAATATCAACACACTTTGAAGTTTCACGTGAAGTGGCGTGACATTGTATTTGAAAAACGCGATATGAAGTAGTAAGTTGAAAACTCTTTGCGAATTACACCGAACATTTCACGTGAAATACGACACTTCTAACATACGTTTTTCACAAAGGGAAATGTGAAATATGTTATTCACTGGAGTTTCACGACCCGCTTCACGTGAAATGGCGTAAAACTCTGTGACAAGCGCGATATTTGCGGTGATATGCTGTAGTCGTGAAATATCTTTTTTCCTATCACTAGGGTGGTGAAACTCCATTAATAACAGCACTTACCAATGATCAACGCGGCCAAGCTCATCATACTCTCCTCATCACTTGATTTTAAATAGGAACTTATATGTGTCTGTGGCATACGTCCTATACCACTCGCTCAGCAAATCTCCTCACCAATGCCTCTGCTTCCAAACACTCACGCAGCTTGGCACTCATTACCCCAGGGGCATCACTCGACGAGGCGAGCAGCAACAGTAGACGCACGAAACTGAACAACCCCTATAAATTCGCTTTCACCAGTATCGAGTATTAGCGATATGAATTTTAGTGAATATTTTTCATATGAATATACTTTTTCTAGGTTGAAAGAATCGTTCGTGTATGGAGCGTGCTCTCCGCGTAAGAGCATGTTCTTATAACAAGAGAGGCATACACACCATAAGCAGCTGATAGTGGTTTGTTGCCACATAAATAAGGGCAGTAGACAATAGAAAAATCAAAATCATCACGTTTATCAAAAACATTTATGAATACTTTCTCAATGCTCAACATCGACGGTAGCATGTTGTTTTAAGGGTAGAAGTTTTATAAAATATCACCAACAAAGAGAAATTGTTATAACAAGACCATTATCCTATATTCATAACGTAATATAAGTGGAGTTTCACCGCCCTAGTGATATGAAAAACACTAGTGAAAAACATATTTCACAACTACTGCATATCACCGCGAATATCGCCGCGTTTTTCACAGAGTATCACCCCACTTCACGTAAAACTGGTGAAACTCAACTACATTAAAATTTAATACTCAGATATACCAATCTAACAATGGGGTTTCACGACTCGTTTCACGTGAAGTAGCTACGTAAAACTCGGTTAAAAACGCGATATTCGCGGTGATATGCAGTAGTCGTGAAATGTATATTTTTCACTAGTGTTTTTCATATCACTAGGGCGGTGAAATTCCATAATATCACTATCATTATCACTGAATATGAATATTCACACAAATTTGCACAAAACTCACATTTTCATTTAAAAACGCATGTACAGTCATTGAGATCAGTTCTTGCCCTCCCTCCCTCCCTTACGTGGCCCTGTCCATCGACGAAGTCTCCAATAGAGAGATCAGACGATCCTCAATAGCCACAACCATTTCTGCTAGACCGAACCTACACCAAGACAACTTCAATGTGAGTGACGCGAAATTCATGCGTAATTCCGTGCTATCCAAATTTTGACAAACTCAGCCATATACACATGCTATGATTAGCAATATTAAAAAAAGTTTTCGCTCTCCTCAGCTGAGCTCAGGAGTTTCGTCAGTCACCACACATATGAATTCGATGACAAGTACAGAAAAACACAAAATAAAAATCTCGCAAAACCCATATATTTACTCTCATACTACCCGTGCACCCTCGAAACTGCTTTCATCAACGGCAAGAGCTCTCCCTCAAGACTAGCACTGGGCAGGTACTCCACTACGCTTTCATGAAGTTTCACAAACTCAGAATCATACCACTGCGGTCCTCTCCCGTTCTCCCTTTCTAGTGCATTCACAAAGTCAGCAACTGGTGACACACTAGCTGTCACCATACCCCTTGAGCGCGGAAGTAAAAACGGCCGGGGTCCGAGCGTCAAAGCGGCCATTCTTCCTGACAATGTCGGTTGAAAAAGTCGCGCGATAGCTTCCATATAAGTACCCTTTTAAAAGCTGTGGGAGAGATGACAACGCAAAACAAAAAACCGATTCGCAGCTTGTTCCATTATTGGAGTTTCACCACCCTAGTGATATGAAAAACACTAGTGAAAAACATATTTTACGACTACTGCAGTATACCGCGAATATCGCAGAGTTTTTCACCGAGTATTACGCCACTTCACGTAAAACGGATGGTGAAACTCCAGTGAATGAACACTCAGCTAAAAAGGACCCCTCAAATACGTATGCGCAGAATTGACAACCGCATACGTCAAGCCATAGTATGCAGACAACCCACGCAAATGAAATCTTCCATACCACACCTCAAACTATCATTGCGTTCTACACTACGTGTCAATTTGATATGCAAATGTGTGTTATTTTAGAAGACAATTTATAGTGAACAAGTTGTCGCTATCATCACAGTCCCAAACGGGTACTTTCATCACAACACATGTTCATAGTCATTGTTACATTGTATATGCGGTGTGGTTTCACATTGATTCTCATCAACCTCGAAAAATGACGCACATTTGCATATCAAGTTGGCACGCACTGTATATCTATACTGCTATCACGACTACAACATTCTCCCCGAGAGGAACACCCGCTGTCGTTGAGTAGTTTAATATCAAAGAACTACTTTATTGGAGTCTCACCCGTTTTACGTGATGTGGCGTAATACTCTGTGAAAAACGCGATATTCGCGGTGATATGCAGTAGTCGTGAAATATATTTTTCACTACTGTTTTTCATATCACTAGAGTGGTGAAACTCTATTAAAAAGACCTGGAATGCAAATTCCAAAGTCGACCGAGGACCCAGACGACATTATAAATGGTATCACTTCATACATAGACGCAGCCTCAAATGGGAAGCTAATACCATCCAATAGAAACTCCTACCATTCTCAGTAACTCCACACCGTTATTATGCGAGAAACAGTGAGTAACATCAACGAAGAGCAGTAGAAGTAGTGGTGAGCACCATAGTCTATATTATGTCCATCACAGTTTACTAGACAACGCCTTCGATGCAGTTTGGGGGCTTTCTGAACAGCAAAAAACTATACCGATTTTCAATGAAGTTTCACCACCTTAGTTATATGAAAAACACTGGTGAAAAATATATTTCACGACTAATGCATAGTGTGAATGTCACGTTTCTCACCGTAAAACGGGTCGTGAAACTGCAATGTTGAAGTTTCTCACGTTTAACGTGAAGTGGTGTAATTTTCCATGTAAATTTACGACGCGAGAAAAGACTACTGTTTTCAGCCGAGTAAAATGTGAACTATTTATTCCACTTCTGTTTTCTCATATCACTAGGGTGAAACTCTAATACTACACCCCAGTGTGCGAAAATATGCACATGGTCAACTACATGTGTTGGTGACATTTGTGAAATTTCTGAGAAAAATTTGAGGAAATTCTTATTGGTTTCTCTACACTTCTACCCAAATTCGTATGTAAACTTCTATAATTAGTCGGAAAACTTCTGTTAGCAAACAAATATTCCAACACTGCTACCCTCACCGTTTAACAACTTCACCACCTCCTCAGCTGCTCGTGCGCCCGAATCCATAGCACCTAAAACATTACTCTATGTGGGAGGAAAAATGAGCACGTAGTAAACTACATAAGTATCAATGGAATTTCACCACCCTAGTGATATGAAAAACACCAGTGAAAAAACATATTTCACAACTACTACAGGCCGCGAATATCGCGTTTTTCACTGAGTTTTACGACGCCATTTCACGTAAAACGGGTTCACGTGAAACTCCAATAATACTACCGGCAGTTCGCTCTTTATAAACTCATACGTTCACATTCGTAAATTTTCATTCACGAATTCTCTAAACGTATTGGTATTACTTTCATAATATCGGCATTCCCATTTCACATCAGATATGTCAACACTGTGAAGAGGAAATATGCACATGTGTTGGTGACAATATGATACCATTTGAGAGGAAATTATCATTGGGATTGTTGTACGCAAGCGTCTCCTGTAGTTTTAGATTCTTGTGATACTTGTCCCCCTTGCTAGCCTAGCGTATACTTAATGATTACTGTATTGATCATTAGTGATGGTTTATATATGATATGGTTATTATTATATTATTTTCATCACTATATTATATTAACGTAAATATATTATGATATCAAGGATATAGATTTATAAGTAATATTTGATCACTATCATATATAATTACAATATTATATCATTAATACATGTTATATTTATTCAATTATATTTACTAGTGTTAGTAATTACCATAGATGAAACCATCATTAGATGGTATTTCTCTACATTTATATATAAACTTCAATTATCACTACGAAATGCAAACATATATTCCACCAACACTGGCAGTAGTAATACCACACCCTCCACATCTCTTACCATGCGCCGTCATATAGCACTCCGGATTCGCCGCCTCCCCAGCGAAATGAAGACTACCACCTACACTTCATAACAATATCAAAGTCAAATCGAGCTTAGTTGCTCAACAGCTCACTCCATATTGTGGAGCTGCGAGTGAGCGGCGAGCGATCGCT
>NW_003204008.1:36354-44229 GCF_000006405.1 Perkinsus marinus ATCC 50983
AAACTTGAACGTTTATTGCCAATCGTGAACGTTTATTGCCAATTGTGAACGTTTATTGTCAATCGTGAACGTTCATTGTCAAACTTGAACGTTTATAGCCAATTGTGAACGTTTATTGTCAAACTTGAACGTTTATTGCCAATCGTGAACGTTTATTGCCAATTGTGGACGTTTATTGCCAATCGTGAACGTTTATCGTCAATCTCGTATATCATACAAATATCAATCTTGCTACCCACAGTGTCACCCTTATACCGTAATAATTTCACAACGTGTCACACTCGAAATGTCTATTGCCATTTTTGAATATTTATTGTTAATTTTCGAGACCGTCTCTTCTTCACTAAAATTTCACCGGTAAAATATATAAATCAATCACCATACCACAACAATAGCAATCTTACATCCTGTATGGCGTTCCTCTTCCACGCGGGTAAGGGTGGGATCATGCTTATGCTCTCAGCTGGTCCGTAGCTGCCCTGAAGAACTGGTACAGGTACCTACAAAAAGGTGCTCGCTTTCCCCTGGAAGTGTACAGAAATCAACAAGAATTTCCTCCCAGAATTCACATATTGTCACCAACACATGTAGTTGACCATGTTCATATTTCCCACGAACAGAAACCAATAAGAATTTCCTCTCAAAATTTTCATATCGTCACCAACACATGTAGTTGACCATGTTCATATTTCCCACAAATTCACTAGAAGTGTACAGAAACCAATAAGAATTTCCTCCTAGAATTTTCATATCGTCACCAACACATGTAGTTAACCATGTTCATATTCCCCACAAATTCACTAGAAGTGTACAGAAACCAATAAGAATTTCCTCCCAGAATTTTCATATCGTCACCAACACATGTAGTTGACCATGTTCATGTTTCCCACGAACAGAAACCAATAAGAATTTCCTCTCAAAATTTTCATATTGTCACCAACACACGTAGTTGACCATGTTCATATTTCCCACAAATTCACTAGAAGTGTACAGAAACCAATAAGAATTTCCCCCCAGAATTTTCATATTGTCACCAACACATGTAGTTGACCATGTTCATATTTCCCACAAATTCACTAGAAGTGTACAGAAACCAACAAGAATTTCCTCCCAGAATTTTCATATTGTCACCAACACATGTAGTTGACCATGTTCATATTCCCCACAAATTCACTAGAAGTGTACAGAAACCAATAAGAATTTCCTCCCAGAATTTTCATATCGTCACCAACACATGTAGTTGACCATGTTCATGTTTCCCACGAACAGAAACCAATAAGAATTTCCTCTCAAAATTTTCATATTGTCACCAACACACGTAGTTGACCATGTTCATATTTCCCACAAATTCACTACAAGTGTACAGAAACCAATACTAGAATTTCCTCCCAGAATTTCACCAACACATGTAGTTGACCATGTTCATATTTCCCACAAATTCACTAGAAGTGTACAGAAATCAATGAGAATTTCCTCCCAGAATTTTTTATATTGTCACCAACACATGTAGTTGACCATGTTCATATTCCTCACAAATTCACTAGAAGTGTACAGAAATCAACAAGAATTTTCTCCCAGAATTTTCATATTGTCACCAACACATGTAGTTGACCATGTTCATATTCCCCACAAATTCACTAGAAGTGTACAGAAACCAATAAGAATTTCCTCCCAGAACTTTCATATTGTCACCAACACATGTGCATATCCCCGCGCCACTTACACAAATAACAACATGTCGTGTTCTGACCATCCGACCGTTGGAGCACCGAACTAATGCCATACCGTCGCTGTCCATTTCGATGCTAGCAACTCTGTGAAGGACCCTTACCTGACTTAGTGCACGCGTAAGACCTTACGGCTCGCTGGGCATATGTACTATCTACTTTTAGTCATCCTTTTCATTTAATTTTGAATAAATTTTTCATTTTGTTTCTTCGAGTTTTACACTGTAATTGTACTTTTGCGGTGACAGGTTACTCACTCAAACGCAGAAAAAAAGGCATCACATATTCCCAGGCCTACAGTTTACAACACCACGAGATACCCCTGCTACAGTGCTTGCGAATTTTATATGCAAATGTGAAAAATGTGCGCTACTTTTCGGTGTTTATGGACTTTCACGACTACCCGTTTTACGTGAAGTGGTGTAATACTCGGTGAAAAACGCGATATTCGCGGTGATATGCAATAGTCGTGAAATATATTTTTCACCAGTTTTCACTTCACTAGGGTGGTAAAACTCCAATAAGAATCGATCTGAAACTATATCGCATAAACAATATAAACATTGCTATGAACATGTGATGTGATAAAAGTAACTTTTCGAGACTATGATAGCGACCACTTGTTCACTATCATTAATCCCGGAATAGATAATACACATTTGCATATCAAATTGGCACTAAGCACTGTACATGAATTCGACCAACTCCACGTACAGTGTTGGAATATTCGTTTGTTTTCCTCAGCTGATCTCAGGAGTTTCCAAAGCTAATTAGATATAAAATTCGGGTAGAAGTGCTCAGAAACCAACGAGAATTTTTCAAAATTTCATCCCAGAATTTTCATATTGTCACCAACACATGTAGTTGACCATGTTCATATTTCCCACGAACAGAAACCAATAAGAATTTCCTCTCAGAATTTCCACCAACACATGTAGTTGACCATGTTCATATTACCCACGAACAGAAACCAATAAGAATTTCCTCTCAGAATTTTCACCAACACATGTAGTTGACCATGTTCATATTACCCACGAACAGAAACCAATAAGAATTTTCTCTCAGGATTTTCACCAACACATGTAGTTGACCATGTTCATATTACCCACGAACAGAAACCAATAAGAATTCCCTCCCAGAATTTTCACCAACACATGTAGTTGACCATGTGCATATTTCCCCCTACACAACCAGCTACGTACCTCCCCAGCGTCCTTCTCAAGTTCACCAACAACAGCATCACCAAATCCTTGCTCTATTTGAAAGTCGTGCTCGCCATCATCGCGCTCATAAAAATGCTCCTAAAAATCCAAAAATGCGCTCCCAAGGAATCGAACCCCAGACCTACCGCTTCACAGTTCGCCCGCCAACTGAGTACTCTAAATGCCCCGCCGGCAGTGTTGCCGTAACCAGCCTGGACCAGTCTCTCCGAACGATCTGAGATTCCTCTCGATCTCAAAATCGTCTCCATATCCTCCTTGCCAGCCACTGGGTACTCCTTTGCCATGCCCGACAGAACCTCGTGGGTTTCCCGAAAGTCCGGGGGTAACTACAGTAGTCGCGAAAAACCAGAGTGGAATTTATATGCAAGTAGCACTGTGTAAATTCTTCAAATTTTTTTGTTATGAAAAAAAATCGGCGCTCTCAACCAATACGACTTACACGCTAATTCGCTCTGGGAGATAGGCTCCCCGCGGAAGGGCGTATAGGCTCCTTAGTGACCACCTTATTACCCCCGAAATCTAACTACGGCAGTTATGAACTATAAGATCCAATAATGAACAAAATTCTTACTACTAGTGTTGGAAAATACGATCGCTTTCCTCAACTGAGCTCACGAATTTCCTAGAAGCTTATATGTGAAACCGCCTCCGAAAATGTAGACAAACCAGAAAAAATCAATTATCAATTTTATCACCACCACATGTGGTCGAGCATATGCATATTTTCCAACACTACCTCATCGAAACGATACAGATTTCCATCCACGTAGTAGTAACCAGCGCCGCCGTTGACCATCTCGTCATTAGGACCACCATCACCCTGTGCCCACGTGAACAGCTGAAAAAAGACATTACCATCAAAGGCGACTGGACATACGAATAGACCTTGTGCAAATTCCATCCCTTTTCCTTAGCCATTTTGTAAAGGCTCGTACCGTCGCCGTGAATGAACTCAGCACCTTGTAAAAACCGCACAACACTGTAAGAGGCGCATGTTCTTCCCCGTGCGAATTGGCAAAAAAAATCAGCACTTCTCACAAGCGAGTAAGAGTTATGCAAAGTAGTAGTATTTTCAGCTTAGCCTTCAATTTTAGGGAGTTTGTCGAAAGTCAACTTTGAGTAATATCAACATGATAACAATGTGAATCGATTGATGACACCAACGTTTTAGAAGCGTTACGATATACATAACTGTTTGGTTCACACTGTAGGTATAATAACTACTTATACGCTCCCTCCTCAACTACTCACCAACATCGAAGTGGGCAGCATCGCCTCGGCCGATACTCCCTTCGGTGTACATCCACCAACCATGGGAATTCGGGGCTTTCATATCGCTCTCATGCAAGGTTCTAAGACAAATACAAGTCCACTGAGAAAAAAAGACCAAGGCGACAGTTTGGATACCACTCCTGTTTCAACGGAGTAGCTCCCCAAGGGGGAGGGCCTCAATAGATGCTGATAAGCTGATTACTATCCGATACCACAACGGCTGAGGAACTATCTTGCGATGCTAACACAGAGCGACTGAGGCTAGCAGGAGCGAGGCTATTACACTAGTAGATTACTACAGAGGTAGTAGGATACCTATGTTCTGCATATTCGAGGAGTGTTACTGCTACTACTAGTAGTGAGGCGCCATTAATACTCCAAAATGGCTACTACTACTACTACTACTACTACTACTACTACTACTACTACTACTACTACTACTACTATTACCACTACCACTACTACTACTACTACTACTACTACTACTACTAATACTACTACCTGCATCGACCGCCAATATGGAAGCTAGCCTCGAGGACTATCGTCGATAGGCCAGCGGCTCGGAGGTGTTTGGCGCAGTTCAGACCAGCGATGCCGGCTCCCACGATAACTGCATCATAGTCTTGCCGATCCTCGGGCATGATTGAAACACAAAACCTAACTAACCACTATAAATGAGGTTCCCTCCCCTGTGCGAAACGCAATCACCAAATGCTTCAAATGGAGCAGCACCACATGCGGGACTCGAACCTGGTACCACAGGTTTCCCACGCGAGTGCTCTGCTGACTAACCTACTGGGAATGATGAATATCAAGGAAAGAGTCACTATCAACTAGTATCACCACTCGATGTGAACATGTTTCATCTCGAAAGCCTTTGATTAAGGACTACGACAATAAGGTGGTGTGCTCAACTTGAGCATTTCGAGCTATGACATCAAAAATACCGGGCAATGCAAAATCACGCAAGAAACAGCGATAGATTGACCCATTTCCCAAATAGACAATATGGAAATATCACCTTCACCGCCACGCTCGAAGTAGATCCATTTCGCTCGAGGTTAGACAGGCCACGATGATCTTCAGGCGGGCAAGGAGGCACGTCTTGAGGACCAACAGAGCTTATCCGACTAAGAGGCAGGTAAGCTTTGAGAAAGTGCGATTGGATAGGATGTTTGCCTATGATTCGTGCGAGCAAAGTCCGTCTCCTAACACTACAGTTTTCAAGCTATACCGAACTGCCAATGGAAGCTCCCCATGCACATCCCATCACTCTCAGGCCAATGAGAATGATTCGCCTATAATATCGTCTGATAAACGATACTATTTTTTTTGTGTGAATCTGAAACAAGGTGCATTTCGTTCTGCTAGTCCTATCAACAGCGCTCGTAGTGTAACGGTATCATACAAGCTTCCCATGCTTGTGTCCCGGGTTCGACTCCCGGCGGGCGCAGTAAATTTTTGACTTTATTTTCAGCTCGGCTCAAGATCTGTCGGTGCCCATAAGGAGCCCTCGAGTGAGCGCGCGACGGGAGCTCTCCTCAAAAGTGATCCCAAGAACGCCGTTGGGCGGGCGAAAAGTACTTACTGAGCATACCGCAGAGTCCTCCCCACCGGAACATCCTTGGAGTGCTCCTCATGTTCACCCAGTGAGCACGTCATTGCATACCTCTCCCCCGAAGACGCCCCCGAGTTCGACAAAAGCTCTATCGGACACCTTGATGATTTCTAACGTAGACGAATTTCTGGGCGCGCGCTAAAATCTGCGCATAACGTCCACTCCGATCCCAGCCTCGAGCCAGATCGCTGTCTGAGGAAACGGTAAGAGTTAGAGGTACAACTAGCAGTTGTTGACTTCCATAGTAGTTGGATATACGACCATAGTCGGCGCATAGCCCGCGTTATGTAAACATTCTCTACGACCAGTGAGCCTTCTGGACCTGAGTCCCTGCGCGCGACCGGCAACATGTGGAAGTTTCGCTTAGTTTCGTTATTTTCTATGTTTACTTCGCCTTATCGGGTCTCGTGCTCGGCCACACAGCTGATGACTGGCAGTCCTCCCCTACGGCTCAATGGGGACTCTGAATCCAAAACCCCTGTAGTGATAGGGGAATTCCCGTTCCCTCTCTATCTCCCGCTTCACCCGACTATCACAAAGAACATGTCCTTGAGCTCTGGATAGACTGCTTCTCATGCCGTATAGGAAGGGCTGCCACCAACGATATCGAAGTGTCGGCCCTCAAAGTTTCCATAGGACATGTACGCAACGTAGAAGGATTCCCCATCAAAATGCCCATGTCCAATACAATAGGACATACAGCGTATAATAAGCATTCAGTGACGGTCTCAGCTGGAAGGCGATCGTGAGGCATCTGTCTACTGAGGTGAGTTGTTGTTTGAATATGTGATAATTATATGCGTAGTAGTATATGTATATACGAAGACAGTGTGGAGTTTCACGACCAGTTTTACGTGAAGTGGTGTAATACTCTGTGAAAAACGCGATATTCGTAGTGATATGCAGTAGTCGTGAAATATGTTTTTCATTAGTGTTCTTTCATCTCACAGGTGAATTCCTAATATCATTATTATTGTGTATCATGATATATCACAACTACTAATCTACCTGCAATTCCCATGGAAAGCAGGATCCCCACCAGCCGTCAAACGGAGACGTGTGTGAAGCGCAAGCGGAAGATGGTAGTAGTATGCGATGAGAAGTGGAGAAGGAGGAGTGGTATAATATAATGGTGGTCTCGAATAGTGACAGTCTGGGTGAAGCTCATCACGTGTCAACACGACTGCCTGAAAATGCTCTAAAATCATCTCACCAAAACCAAGCATACTTTTGAGTTATAACCATTATTATCATCATCTGTAATCGTCCTACAGTTATCTCAAAGTACCTGCGTATGGAGCCGCCATCAGCCGCTGTAATATGCTATTCGACATCTGTTGAAGTCCGCGGCTACGAAAACAAATGGTAGTCGAGTTGCCCTCACGTTTGGTGGACGAGAGCGTGAACCGCATTCAGAACGGTCTTTCTCGTATGATATATAGTGTTTCACATTTCACTGATGATACACAGTATTTCACCATTTATTGTGTATATTCCATAGGTACATGGCTCAGCTTGCAGGTATTGATATAGGAGCTTGTGAGGTGAGAGGGTGCTCGGGCTCGTAGTAGTAGTAGTAGTAGTAGTAGTAGTAGTAGTAGTAGTAGTAGATGTACGGATGAGTTTGCTTTCCTCAGCTGAGTTCAGGAGTTACCAAAGCTACAATATGCACATGAATCTGGATAGAAGTCTACGAAAAGTTACATTAGTTACCCCGAATGTCCTCAGAATTCTGCTGTTGTCATCAACACGTGTACATCATTCTTCCACATAGGTGCGGATAGCATTCCACAAGAGCATTTGGCAGCCCAGAATAGTCCCCATTGATGCGGTAACTCCTCGAGGAGTTTCTGTGAGTATTCTGGACCAGGTCAGGTTTGTCCCTAAGAAAATCGGTTCCCGACCAAGCCCTGGTGATAAGGTTGAAGTAGTGGAGGAATCTTCCTCAGTGGTGTTGAGTTCGTGTGTTGTGTAGGTGTTCTCACCCGAAAATGACTCGACACCAGCGTCTTGGAGTCTGGGAATTGTCAGCAGT
>NW_003204008.1:44329-46189 GCF_000006405.1 Perkinsus marinus ATCC 50983
AGGAGGCGCTAATGTGAGGAATGTTGAAAAGGAATTTGATGTTAAAGTGAGGGGTGCCGGGATCGAACCTGCGACCTCCCATGACACTAAGACAGGTCCGAGTACGGGGAGTGTCTGACGAAACACCAGCATCGTCTCTGGTGATCATCGAGGGACCGTCGGAGCCAGTAGTAGCATTGGCTCGTAAACGACTTGAGTTTTTCATAACGAAGTGAGTGTTACCATGGAGAGTAAGCGAACATGTCCTAAGGTATCCGATCAACCCCAAGACCGTACGTTCGGTGGTGGGGCCGCGGTTTAGCAACCTGTTGACTTTGGCTGAAGACACGGCACTGCACTATGCTCGTTGTTCCGATACTAATGATGTCGGGGAGTGTACACCGTGTATCGAGATGTGTGGGAGAGCCGAGGAGATTGATGAGGCCACGAAGCTTATCGAAAGTCGTCTGCTCAAAAGGGAGGGGCGCGAGGGGGAGTTTGAACAGACTCACATCATGGACATGCAACAACGTAGGAAATATGGGGATTTCTCCCACACTTTGTTCTTTGAACAGATGATAATAGAAGTAAAGGCCTCAGTGGGGGTATCGGTTGTAAGGAAGCCACCTCGGCCGAGGCCTTGGCAGACTCTACGGCTGATTCGATTGACCGCTCCCCGGCTTGTGGAACTGCTTGACGTACAAGACTACTGTCTGATTCTACTGCATCTCGTTTTTGACCTTGCACACTCTGATCTTCATCCTTCTAACTGGACGTCTCATTATCAGAAACACGGCTTACCCTTATAGTATTCTCGCCGTTGTCTTTGTTGTTATCGCCATAGTCCATCATCATCATCGTCATCTGGATTGAATTATTCTTATTACTGTTTTTGTCATTAAGGCGCACTAGAAGTATTACGTGCTTGGGTCCTCGCATCTGAACGGGGCAAGCCTCTCTAGCCCTGTGGTAGATGCATTATCTAACTCCTGGTCGCTGTTTACGGGGAGTAGACAGATATGAAAGGACCCCAGGCTGCCACAGTGTTGTTTCATCGTATGTGTGTGGCCATAACTGTCACCGTCTGCTCGAATGACCTTCTTATGCCGGGACACCTAGCATGTGTAGGACGTCCCTGGCTCTGCTTCAAAATTATAATGATCGCTCCAACGAAGAGGATCTCACGTTACATGGGATTTGTGTTGCTCAATCGTTATATGGTTTTTTCCCAGCAAATACTTAGTCAATAGTCTCTAATGAGTAGATGGGGAAGCCTGAGCATACTACTGGCGATCTTGTATAGTAGTGGGGGACTCGCCTTGAAGGAAGGTGTTGGTCACAGACAACAGGAAGAGGTAATATGCGGTGGTGAAAGCGCCGTATTGTGGCTCTCAGCCGGATCACTCGATTGAAGCGGTGGCGCCTCTGGAGGAAGAAGTCCCGCCGAAGGCTCCCATCACCATGGATGCATACGTGAGCGTCTTACCTCTATCATAGTAGTGATGGTGATTCTGCAGTGGGACGGGGATGACCCGAATTTGAGCATGTTGAACCAAGTCGACTGGGCTGGGCTCCAATCCAAGCCGCCTCCGTCTAGCTATGACAATTACCGTACGGCTGCTAAAATCAAATTTATGATGCCGGACCTGACGTGGAATCCAGAGTAGACTGGACGAGTGCAAGTCGGCGATAGTTTGATGGTCTTTTGATAGATTCCCAGTGACTATCCCGGATGAGGTCCTGTCGGCGAAGCTGCCTGTAGGAGCTCTTTCGCGATTTATGTTGCAAGATCCAGGTCCGAAGTAATGCGGTTGATTGATGATAGTTTGGGGTGTATGGCGTAGTGGGCAGGTTCGAGGCAATGGTGCAGGATCTGCACAC
>NW_003204008.1:46289-48305 GCF_000006405.1 Perkinsus marinus ATCC 50983
GACAATTGTTGTTCAAGACACATGTGGTGAGAATAAACTAAGCCTAAACGAGCCTCTGAAACTCAATTTTACGTTTCTTGTCCTAGACTCACACATAGAGAGCAGAACCAGCATCTCACAGATAAATCTGATGACCTAGTCAAGCACGAAAAACTCTACTGACCACCGTACTTGATCAACACTAGTGGCAACGTCGTATCTCCTTTCGCGTCAACAAAGTTCCACGTGCACCACGTCTTATCATGCTAGAAAGAAGAGCGACGATCACAATACGGCTCTTTCGGCACGCGGGGCATCTCAGGTGAGCCTTCCGCGTATCCAAGAACCTTGGCACCGGCCCATATCCATAATGCGGCAGAAATTACAGTATGGGTACGACACAGTCGGACTGTGACAGTCCCGTATCCCATCATGGAGGTACTCTAGTCTTCAAATATATCGGGTGGTGGCGTGCGATACGAACCAAATTGCAAGTTCGGACTGGTCCAGGCAGCTGCATCTCATCTCGTTTCAGACGCTCCTGTATGCCCAGTGTTTCAAACGCTGGATACAGCCGAAAGAATTCATCGTTGCGCCTGCCTCGGAGACATTTTAGTGGTATCTCGATTTTCGAGCTTTTCGTCAGTTCCGAAATTCCGGTGAGTGAAGTATCATCGAACTGAAGATCACCCCAATGTAGGCTAGGGGGGAAGTAGGGAAAAAGGGGAGGAGAGGAGAGGAAGGAAGAGAAAGGAGAAGAAGAAATGCCACATCCCCTACGTCACATGCCACATCCCACTACCCGACCGTTCAATAGATATGGTTTGCACTGCCCTGCTAGTTGCCTGCAGTGCTCATCAGCAATTGATCACGCTGAGCGAGAATTCGAGTCAATGATTTGAAGGCTTAGACCGCAAAATCGGCCTAGGTATGCACGTGAGGAAACACGTGATATCATAATAAACATAGTATCAAGTTAGAGTATGTGTCCATGCGAGTGGTGTACATGTCGTCACTTTGTGAAGGTTTTTCGTTCGAGTGGCCAGATTCGGACGCCTATCATGTCATCGCTATGTAATCACACGCTAATAATGCAATGGATTGTTAGTTCCTGATTTTTCACGTACCGCGTGATAATGTACGTCTCTTAGTTCGTGGTTTCAGGACTCTGAGTATATGTATTCTATTCATTTGCGGCGCAAACTTTGCGCTATTCGAACTGATAGTTCTAGTAGAACTAGCCGCTAGTTCTGCGCGCCTCCGGATATCACTAACTCGACATTAAAGGATCTATCGATTCAGTCAAGTGTTTCAGAGTTCCACTGTAGCTCTCACGTTTCTCACACGACGACACGGAATATTGATGAAGGAATGGAAACGTTCTATTGCGCTAGGCTGTATGCGTTCACAACCTGCGAGCACCTGCAATTCACGCCGTGAATTTGTGCGAGTCGCTCGCAGCGAGTGAAACAGCAATTTCAAGAGATATTTTCCACGAGAAGGTATAGGAGGAAATATCATTCTGTCGTGGTATAGACTGAAGTAATTGTTGTATTTTTGCACGATCCCGTACAGTTACGATCCCAGCAAGGAATTCGAATCATCGAACACATAGAGACTCTGATAGAGTACCGAGCAACTCCGAGACCGGAGCATGATCATGAGGGTGAAGGCAAGGAAATATGATAAGATGATGCGTACTTACTACTGATGCGATTAAATGGCTCAATGTGCTTTAATTAAAGTCACAAGTGCTGTTGAGGCAACAGTGTTGACTTCTGTAGTAAGTATGTAGCGAATCATGAGCTAGCTTCGTAAGCTCGTCAAGTTGCTTGCTTGAACAGTGACTGCTCGAGTGACGACGGCTTGAAGAAGATAAACCACTTGATCGTTTAGGGACTATTGCGTGCTTCCTACAGAGAATAGCTGCCATACCCACGCAGTATGTCCCTGAATGTTACACGGCACTGCCGTGGCTGCCGTGACGGCAGCGACTTTCGTATGCAGTCAGGGGAAATGCGGATGCAATTTGGATTG
>NW_003204008.1:48405-49551 GCF_000006405.1 Perkinsus marinus ATCC 50983
AGTAGTATCTTACTCCCTTACTCTCTCCCATGAGGAACTGTTGTGGCTGCTTGTGGCTCCTCACGATCCCGACTTGAAATGCCTGCACCAGCAGGATTATCAGATATGTGGAAGGAGGCATGTGAGCTGTAAAAGCTTGTTGACGGGATAAGAGGAGACCCTGAGAGAATCAAAGAGTTACCAGGCTCACTAATGATCTCGTGCGAGGCGAATGCTGTGTGGCGAACTGACAACTGTTACGACCCTCACGTGCATACCTAGACCTATTCTAAGGTCTAAGCCACCAAACCCTTAGACTCGAATCTTCGATCAACTTTTTATCTTGTGATCAGTTTTTGATGAGCCGTTCGCTGTAGACAACAACCGGAGCAGTGCGAGCCATATCTATTGAGCGACTAGTTGCCTAGTTATAAGTAGATTCGAATGGTTGGGGCGTGGGATGTAGGAGAGGGCTTCGAGAAGCTCTCGAAGAGAATACTCCTTTGTCCCTCTCGATTCTCTTCGCCATTCCTTTACCCTCATTCTTATACCCTTCTTCCCTCCATTTACCTCAACCTAGATTGAGGTAGGCTTCAGTTCGATGATACTACTGTCACGGGAATTTCAGAACTGAAAGAACGCTCGAAAATCGCGCTGCCATCGAAATGTCTCCAAGGCGGGCGCAACGACGAAATTTTTCGACTGCATGCAGTGTTGGAAACACTCAGCGTACAGGATGCCTGTAACAGGAAGAAATGCAACTGTGTGGGCCGGTACGAACTTGAAACTTAGTTCGCGCCACACCCGATACATATGAACATGGCTGATTCATTTGACTAATTATCTTAATCAGAATACCTTCGTGATGGGTTACGGGAGTGTTCCGTACCCGTACCATAAACTTCTGCCGTATTAACATGCAGACGGCCCCCTCGAGGTGCCTCGAATACCGAAAGGGCCATACTGTGTCATATATATGCCGTTTTTGTTACACAATATCTCCCTCCCTCGCGATGGCCAGATATATCATGGATCCCGACTCGGAATCCCTCGGTTGTAGCCTCTAACAACACACTTTCCCTCCCCGTCGGCGAAGTACCATGCTACACACGCCTTCCGTTTTATGTCTCATCAATCTGATACAAGCTGGTATCGTGAGACGCGCGG
>NW_003204008.1:49651-50573 GCF_000006405.1 Perkinsus marinus ATCC 50983
AATTCGCCGTTGCGCCCGCCTCGGAGACATTTGGGTGGCATCTCGATTTTCGAGCGTTCGTTCAGTTCCGAAATCCCCGTGACAGTAGTATCAGCGAACTGAAGCCTACCTCAATCTAGGTTGATGTAAATGGAGGGAAGCGGGGGATAAGAATGAGGGGGAACGAATGGCAAAGAGAAAGGAGGGGGACAAGCGAGACTCTTCGAGGGCCTCTCGACGCCCTCCCCTACATCCACCGACTCAACCATTCGAATTCACCCACAACTAGGCAACTAATCGCTTGACAGATATGGCTTGCACTGCTCTGTTATTTGCCTACAGCAGACTGACGAAAGACTTGGTGACTGAGACCTTAAATGGGGTCTAAGTATGCCCGTGAGGATCGTAATGGTTGTCAGATCGCCCCACAACTTCGGCCTTGCACGAGATGTCCATTGTCTCAGAATCTTTTCTTGTTCCTTTAGAAACGTCTCCCATCTTGCATGCCTCCTGCCACATATCTTATCATCCTGGCGGTGCTTGCATTACAAGTGGGGATCGTGAGGAGCCACAAGCAGCCACAACAGTTCCTCATGGGAGAGAGTGAGGGAGTAAGATACTACTTCGACCCGTGGCCGAAGGGCATGCGTCCGAAACTATCAAAAGTGGACTCTCGTGAGGTAAATGGCATCAACTGCACTTATACACGACCATTCATGATACAATACCCTGGTACCGGCCGTTTCGCCTGGTTATATACTGTGAGTGATATAAGAGGATCAAGGCAGTTCTATTCGTCTGGCGAGATAGGCGGTGAGACGTGCTTCGAGACCTTCGAAAGTTACGAATGGAAAAATCGGACGGTGAAGCGCTTGGCGAAGAGAATCCTGTAGTCACCACCGCGAATAGTTTGTGCGCGGGAGGTGAGCTCGTCCTCAGCATG
>NW_003204008.1:50673-55948 GCF_000006405.1 Perkinsus marinus ATCC 50983
AACACGTCAGCAAATGAGAGGATATTTAGTGACAACTGAATGGCCCGACAGGCAGAATGAGTCTCCTCATGCGCCCATCTTACTTTAAGGAGAAAGTATGTGTATGTGAGAGCTTTGAGCACAGACAGACTGAATAGCGAAGAGATACGATCTACCGTGGAACATCTGCATCATATTCGAAGTTGACCGCAGATATATATTCCCTCGCCTCAATTCACATACACTCATATCAGCTACGAACAACAGTGATAACTCAGGCTACGACTGAAGTGACACAACGAATGGAAAGGAGCAGAAGTGTGGTATTCAAATTCAGTGTGATAAAATGGCACATCACCAACCACAAGTGTTGGTGACAATATCTAAACTCTTTGAAGAATTTCTGTTAGTTTCTGTCCACATTTGGAATGTCTGCCGATTAGTATACGAGGTCCTGTGGTAAGTGAGGAAACTATTGAGCTCAGCTGAAGAAAGCGAATACATATTTTGCAGCACTGTTCAAATTTATCCCAGTTCCCCTCACAACGAATAATATTCGAGCTGATATACCGGTAAAGCATCGAATCATCACCTTTCACCACCACCGTAACACGACCGAAAGAGTCCTCTTATGGCTCAACAATAGACACTAATATCTCCGAATCATCTGATATCCCCAACTATACTATCACAAAAAAGGGACAGAGACTTCTCACCAATGGAGCTGATGACGCAAGTCCATTTCCCCATGTTGGTCTCCTCAGCCGTATATGTAAGGCCACTCGAGGCGTCCAGAAGCTCCTAGACTGGCCGTCTCTACCTATGTATAACAAGATCGCGAAACACTAGGATGTGCTCTCGCGAAAGGATCACAGCCTTGTGATGCATTCATGCTTCGACCTTACACCCACATTATTAACGACGATTCCCTACTAACATGCAACGCGATAAAACCGTCGCGAGCAAGCCAACGAACTTGGTGCACTGCATTTTGAGTTCAGATTAACACCACAAACCTCACATTCCTCCTAGGCTGTCGTTGAGACATGTGGTGCTGTATGAACTTAGTCTAGCACGCAGGTTTATCTGTAAAATCAGATTTCACGATCCTGAATGGACTGCGAATCTCACAGTAACTGATATAAGCTTTCTTTTGATGACAGTGTGAATCGATTTACAACTGGTTTCTAGTCCTAGTCCTGGTTCTGTCAAAATTCGAAAAAAAATCGGTTTGTATAACTGTTTGGTTCACAGAGTAGTCTACTGACCACCCCAAAGGGCTGCTGGTCATTTGAAAGACTCTCTTACGAAGCTCAAGCATGCCATAAAAAGCAGATATGTGGAATTGAAAGCATCATGGCCAACATAAGTCTCCGATGGAGTATCTTGTGGTTGGACGTGTTAGATACAAACGAGGTCAGAAAAGATACCATCATTACCTGCACGTTAATGAAATGAAAGACGCAACACCATGAGGGGTTCCAGAGTGTCCAACGAACCTTCACAGTGTCTTCCGTTTTTCCTCTACCTACGCCGTTTGTCCACTTACGTTGTGTCGCGCTTACTCGCAAATGAGAAATGATCATCTTTTTCCCCCCGATTTCACTCAGTCTACAGCAGTGTCAAGACAATACACTGTTCGAAACATACAAGACACTTTACAGCATATTTGCTAGTCAGAAAGGGAAGACTTGCAATCTTGACCAAATCTTGTAATTCCTCAATGGTTTTTAGTATAGCCTAATCGATTTGTCCTGAGAACTCCAAGGACAAGTGCATCTCGACAGAAGATGACTGCCTGCCTTAAGAAGACCCGTAAGCATAGAGGAAACGTGTCCCACGGTCACGGCCGTATCGGCAAGCACCGTAAGCATCCTGGTGGACACGGTAATGCCGGTGGTCAGCATCACCATCGTATCAACTTCGATAAGTACCATCCTGGTTACTTCGGTAAGGTTGGTATGCGTTACTTCCATCTTCAGAAGAACAAGTAATACTACTATCTAAAAGTGCACATGTTTTCCTATATTTTCATTTCTAGGTTCTACCGCCCTGAAGTGAACGTTGAGAAGTTGTGGTCCCTCGTTTCTGAGCAGACTCGTCTCCAATACGCCGACAAGAAGGACAAGGCTCCGGTAATCGACTGTACCAAGGCCGGCTACTTCAAGGTCCTCGGCAAGGGTAACCTCCCCAAGCAGCCCGTTATCGTCAAGGCTCGTTACTTCTCTAAGAAGGCCGAGGAGAAGATTCAGGCCGTTGGTGGTGTTTGCGTCCTTACCGCTTAAATGCTTGTACCATTGTCGCCAGAGCACTTCCCATTGCTTACTAACGACGACTTTGGTGGCTGGAGGTCATCTCGGAGACTCTTTTCATTGCGTTTTGAGTGGTGTCAATTGGGAGATGTCGGTGTGTCTTGGGTAATTTCTATCCGTCTATTGTCAAGAACAGGGACACTGTAAAGCATTCATTCAAAGTACTCGAGAATTTGGAGTTAAACTAAGAGAGAATTGACTGAACTAGATTATTCGGACAGTAAGTGGAACGCCGCATTGTTCGATTTTTATTATAAAAAGTGTCTAGTACGTCGATTATCATAGTAATTCTCATGCATTCTATGTTCAACACGGAAGTGGAAACTTTGTTGCCTGGAGAAATATTTCTCGCCGACCTATTATTCGGCATTTTATTATAGTACGAGTGAACAAACGTCCTTATTATTGAGGAAAACCTTTCCCAGAGGCTTCACGAACACAGGTCACTGTTTTCGTCTCAGAATACATCGTGAGATCATCACTGCATGCATCAACTCTCTAATAAGAGCTCGACTCCATTTCTGCCTATTTCCTCAAAGCTGCAGCAAACACTGTCAATGTATCACTAACCAATGATCACTGTGGTAACTACAAGAGGTAGATGAAATTATTCAATACACAAAGTGAACACACAAGCCTTGCAATATCCTATCCGCTATAAGCAAGCTTTTAATATGATGCTTCAATGAACCATTCTCCCGAGATTCAACTATTTAGTGGTATCGGATTTCTGCAATGTAAACCCAAGCGATCAGTGTGGGAGTATATGTTTTGGTTTCCTCAACTGAGCTGAGGAATTTCCTTACTAATTATAAAGCTTAACATGAGAATTCGGGTAGAAGGTCTGGACAAAAACCGTCGACATTTTTGCCAAAATTTCCTCACCATTTCCAGCACAATTAGTTGGCCATGTGCATATTTTCCTACACTGCAGGTAATGATTTTGCAACTCACCCGCTGTGTGCATATCAGCTTCCCGAAGAAGGCGGAGCGATGCAAATCACAGATAATTTTTCTGTTGGATAACTTCACACATTGCCGAGACTTCAACACATCACCACCATTAACACAGAAATCATCATCATGAATCATTCTACATGTTCACCAGAATTAACAACAAAGTCGAACAAAGGGATAGTCCCCGATCCAACTTCGACGAGAACGCCGATCCACGAATTGATTCCAGGCATGTGGGTTCTGACGGACCCTTGGCGCAATAACCACCTAAGAGAACCTTTGCCGAATTCGTATTATGTTATAGTTGTATATCCATTAATAATGTATTGAATCATTATGGTATTATGTATCTATGTGGCTAACTGCTTAATAATTACACCAATTTACGGTATATAATAAATAAAATCGAAGGCATTACTATAACCACCTATGGGAACCTCTGCCAAGTTCATATTACTCACATCATATTATAATTATATGTAATAATCGATTATGGTATTGTCTATCAATATGGCTAACTGTATACTTATCATATCATTCGTGCGGGGCTAAAACACCTACGCAAGATATGGCCAAAGGAAGCGTGAGGTACACAGTCATCACGCATACACTGAGGGAAGATCATCTCCTTCACCGTCACTAAAGCGAAAGGTTCTTCTGATTCACCCTAATACTAGCAACTACGCCTGATCCAAGGGGTGTCGCTCCAGAAGAAGAATCATATCATTATCGTAATTTTACCAATTTACGGTATATCATTAATATAGATAAAATAGATGCATCTCAAATAGACGAGGTATTTCCTGCCACTTACAAGAAACTGGACAATAAATTTCCTCCACTTTAGGATTCTCCACGGACCTGAACGATGCTCTTCACTTCACCTCGCGAGCCCAACGCACCCAGTCATCGCCGTGCTTTGTCGGAAATTTTCACACGCCACTTCACAGTTGGGAACTCCTGGAAGCGCACGAGAAATGCCAAGGTCATCATCTTGGCATTTCCATCGTTCACAGTCACCAAGCTGAAATCCAGGCCAAGTTCCAAGACCCCAAAATATACTAATTTGCTACACTCATAGCTCCCCGCATATCTTTCCTATAGCTGTTGGAAACATTCGGACAAGGCATGCAAGTCGCCAATTGTAATGCGAGGTCATCCGCTGATATTTCTACATCAACAGACACGATTTTAATCACGTGAGAAACACTCAACAATTTTCACTCTCACCTGCATTCTCTTTCTCTTCAACGGACACTACCTAGCAGATTTTACACTCCATAGAGGACCGCATCAACACTCACAGAATTTTCATAGTGGAGTAGCTCTGATACCTCCTGCGGTACATCCCTTGCTGAGTACCGCATAGCGTCTCGTCTATTTTTCCAATATTCGGGCGGACCAGCATTGTAGGTTCCCAACGAACACTCGTACCTCACATGCAATTCGAAATGAAGGATGGAATGTAATAATATATAACGGAGTTTCACGGCCCGTTTAACGTGAAGTTGCGTAATACTCCACGTAAATTTAAGACGTATATGTTTCCGCGACCGATAACACATTTGTTCTCCGTCAAGTGAATTGTGAAATATGCTTTCCACTAGTGTTTTTCATATCACTAGGGTGAAACTCCAGGGAGCAGTTACGTGATCGAGTGGCTCCGGTTAATACTTCTAATTCATAATCTATAAATGGGCCCACCGAACTGTCTCCTTTTGTGATTCCCACGGCCCTGTAATAATAGGAGTTTCACGACCCGTTTTACGTGGAGTGGTGTAAATCTCGGTGAAAAACGCGATATTCGCGGTATGCCGTGGTCGTGGAATATGTTTTGCACTAGTGTTTTTCGTATCACTAGGGTAAAACTCCAATAATACAGCTATAGCCCTACGAGAGAAAGTTATCGCAGTAGAGAAATAAAAAAAGACACAATTGTCGAGACATAGCTAGAATCAAGTCGCTTCTTTCGCTGCTGCGACTACCACATACACCAGTGGGAATATCGTACGGTTTTCCATATAACA
>NW_003204008.1:56048-57605 GCF_000006405.1 Perkinsus marinus ATCC 50983
TCGGCAAATAGATTTCTGAATGGTATAGTCTTTGGCATAGCGGCCCTACTCGGCAAATAATCCCCCGATTTGACTACTCCTTGTTTCATCGTCAGCGGCGGAGCATGGCACGGGCAGCCCAGAGGCCACGTTATTACTGAGGCAGCATCGGCAACGTATATTAGACCTATCGGAGGAGGAGGTAGAGAGGGGGGTATGGAAGTCATACCCGAGGATACATGGCTGGTGGTAGGCTCCATCATGGAAGAGGATATTGGTCTGGCTATGCTTACTGCCGAGTGATACTCCTGCATTGAATGTGCTCAAGAAGAGTATGGAAGAGGCTTTAGGGAAGGATAGGGGTGTGCCTCCTGGAATACAGAGGGTCCGAGAGGCGATGACTTTGTTGGGGTAATGGGAGGAGCTGCTGCTGGTTCTCTTACAGCAGCTTGATGAGCTGTGTGGTGGTCTCTGGAAGGCCTTGAACTCGGCTCGTGTGCACTAGGTATTCCTCCGAATCGGTGACCTGTGATTATATAGTCGACGGCGTGGTAAAAGCAGATATTGCTCTACCACAATACATGGTGAGTTCATCAAACCTGTTCTTCTTGGACTTGGTCTAGCTACTGCATTTTCACGCGCCAGAAAAATCATTTTCACTCGGGATATAGTGCTTGCCCGTCAGACCGCTATCGTCGTCGAACCCGAGGCACTATTCAATGTTCACTCTAAGCGTTATCAGAAGACGGGATGGACTGTCCTTAGAGCCAAGGCGTTACAACAGAAGGGATGGCAGGTACGTCTCGTGTTCGACTCCCAGATGGGACATATTTCTTCTCAGGTGATGGGACCAGTGGTACCCGAATCATTCCGTGCCGAAGATGCTTCAGTGGACTCTAAACAGCCAGGCAGTCTGGTGCAGTTCCTCAACGAACAGCTTAACGATGTGATGACGCTCTCTCACTTGACTTCGTATTTCTGCACTTCGCTATTCAATGAATCCTTTTTTAGTGCATTTGAGCGAGCTAGAAGCAACTTCTCCTATTGAGTGTACCACGTTTCACTGTTGACACCCGTGCTGTAGGTACCATACGATGCAGTAGTGACCATTGATGGAGAGCAGGATCGAGAGGAATTGTCCAAGTCGGTGGGCAATATGAACCTTGGTGCTGGGATTGGCACCAAGCTTATGCCTGGCGGTCAAAGAATGAAGAGTTTAGTAATCCGGACGGGATTTTCTTATGGGTGGCGATATTTGGTGAAACAGATCGTAACGAATTGTAAAATGCCTCTGGTGGCTAAGATCCTCCTTACCACCTTACGGTTGGGGACGACAGTGGATACCATAACTCTGCGGAATCTCGGCCTCACTGACAATATGACTGATGTACTCTCTGAGTTCATAATGACGTGAGTGGGAATCGATGTTATGCGGCTCTGTTCCCGTACTCGTGGCATTGTAATCCTCATTGGGTAGGTCGACTCGGGAGACTCTACAACGTACAATGTAGTGTTTAGTTGTTGACGTTTTTAGATATGTGCTTCGGCATCCTACACTATCACTTGACTTGTCGGATA
>NW_003204008.1:57705-60034 GCF_000006405.1 Perkinsus marinus ATCC 50983
GACGGTGTCCTCCTGTCGTTCTGCCTGGGCCCGTCAATGCAGGTGTAAGGATCGCTAGTTGTAGTGGTAGTAGTATCAATAGACCACTTCTTGTTGTAATGATAGAGGCAAGCCTGTATAGTAATGAGAATGATGGGAAATCTATTCGCACGGCCTGTGTCTGAACTCATCTTCAACACATTTTAGTAGCCATTGAGGGGATGCTAGTGGCCAGAGCATTGCATTCAAATGACGCGGTCAATCTAGTTGCACTAGTGCTTAATCTAGATGTTTATTACTATGTTCTTTTCAGCTGATGGGACATTTCTTGGGGATGTTCTGTGGCCATTGGTTGCTGCCTACACACAACAAAACAATATTTCTCGACAAGGCTTGTATACGCCAGTGTCATGCACAACACGATGGAGTCCAAGCAGAGACTGAGATCGACTCTGGCAATATATCTTCGGTCAGTTGTCATCAAACCCTATCTTCTGGGAGCCGAGTACGCTTTGAAGCGGCGGACTGCCCTGCGTGTCTCGAGATGAGGGCGGGGATAGAGAGAATTGGTGAGTATGGTCTGCATGTTCCAATCACGATTCATGAGACATATCACACTGTTGGGAGTATATGTCTCTGTGCCACTTAGGAATCGCCATTCGATTCTTTGATCATGGAATTGTAGCTTCATCGTTCACTAACATATTGATTCGATATGAACTCGATCATCGAGTTGATATTCTCATAATGGCGTCCCCCTATTCGGGAAATAGATTTCTGGATGGTATTGTCCTTTGGCATAGCGGCCACCCTCCTCGAAAAATAGATCCCTGAATGGTATAGTCCTTTGTCATAGCGGCTTCTTATTCGGCAAGTAGATTCTTGGATGACATAGTCCTTTGGCATAGCGGCCCCCTATTAGGCAAATAGATTTCAGAATGGTATAGTCCTTTGGCATAGCGGCCCCTCATTCGGTAAATAGATTCCTGAGTGGTATAGTTCTTTGGCATAGCGGCCGCCCTATTGGGCAAATAGATTCCTGAATGGTATAGTTCTTTGGCATAGCGACCCCTTATTCGACACATAGACTCCTAAATGATATAATCTTTTGGCATAGCGACCCCTTATTCGACAAATACATTCCTGAATGATATAGTCTTTTGGTATAGCGACCCCTCATTCGACAAATAGATTCCTGAATGATATAGTCTTTCGGCATAGCGGCCCCTCATTCGACGAATAGATTCCTGAATGGTATAGTCCTTTGGCATAGCGGCCCCTAATGCGACAAATAGATTCTTGAATGGTATAGTCCTTTGGCATAGCGGCCCCTCATTCGACAACTAGATTCCTGAATGGTATTGTTGTTATTGTTATTCTTCCGGTATATTAACCACCACATTCTAGCGTATGTCAATTGTCTGAGGTTTGGTGTATATATATTATCTCGATGGTGCGGTATGTCCTATTTCATTTTGTTATTGTCCCTCAGGTGAATACCTACAGCACTCATCAACATTCCTAGTGGTTCTCCATTCGGACTACTTCAACCGTCTATGGTGCGTTTATGAGTTCGCATGCTTCCTGGCACGTCACAAACCGAAACATATCCATATCATTTCCCCTCAAGGGGTCTGCTTGTGTCTGTTGGGCCCAGTTCTGGCCATCGTCTTGAAGATGCTGAAGGGCAGCTTTATTGAAGGGGTGAGTTGTTTTCAGACTGCAAGGGTTCCGGATGTTATTCTTTTGGATTACTGAGGTCCTCGGGGCTCTTTATATCACGTCCCGTCATGGACGGCCTTGGAACGTGTCTTCGTTATTCAGCCACAGGATTATCTCGTCTCCATCATGACGGGCCTGGTGTGGGTAGTGATCGACATGACCGCGGTGTGCGAATTGACGGATTACACTTCAAAGACTCTGAGCGAAAACATAGCGGTAATCTCAAGCACAGGGATCTTGCTTTGTCATGTTCTGGTCAAATTTCGGCAGATTCCTCTACGGTCATTTAATATTTCCGACACGCAATGTACTTTCGAGAGTGATAGGAAATATATATACGACAACATTGAGCATGACTATGGCAAGGTGATGGGTCCAGTGAGTTGTGGTGGTCCATGCAGTTCTGAGGTTTTGCAGATGACTCTGTTCGAGGGGTTTATCCGAGAACGCGTTAGTCTCGCCCTAGCAGATGCTCATCTGAGAATCCCTTGTCTTACATGCATCGCGATGTCGATACCTATGCTGTGGTTCGCACTCCAAAAGACTATGGAATGGGTGATGCTAGGGAAGGTAGTGTATCCTCTGTTCAACATGCACTATTTGTAACTCCAGATCAGTCATCCGGGAA
>NW_003204008.1:60134-68527 GCF_000006405.1 Perkinsus marinus ATCC 50983
TTTAGAGGGTATCTCGCCGTGGGTGAAATCGTTGATATGCCGTTTACCGTTTATTTTGAATATTCTGCGAACTCATCTTGAGAGTTGCTGAATTAGTAATGGCAGATTTTATGTTGTGAACTTTTTTTGTGGTTTCGCGATTTTTGGGAAATATTATGTGTTTCGTGTTTTCATCAGCATTCCCGTTATGATCATTTTCCAATATGTTGGCGTATATTATTGCAATTGCATTATATAGTTGCTGCAAGGCTCCTAGAATGGCTCTCTGTGGTAGATTGGAGGGTTGCAGTACTCGAGTGAAGGCCTCGAGACAGGAGTAGGAAGCCGACTCATGCTGGGGCAGTTGGACAATGGTGCTGTTAGTGGTCGAGGTAAATGATGGAGTTATAAATCATAAATATCACGTCGTAAATGATGGAGTTATTCTAGTTGTTCCATCACGGATGACAGCAACTGTATCGTGTTCTATCTTCTTGTGCTCTTCCAGAGCAGTAGTATAGAATAGTCTTGTAGACTCCCTTCCTATCTACATCTATTCGCTGTAGTAGAAGTCACTAGCTCTGTCCTGTCTTCTGAGCAGAATTGATTGTACGCTTGCAGCGCATAGGTTATGACCTGTGCACTGTTCAGTGTTGTGAGGATATGAGAACTGTTGTGAGATAGTTGTGGATACTTATTTCTTCTATTTAATCTACTCGTGTTAAGATGACTGGAACGCCTACGCACACCGAGACTGAGGACAACGACAGCTGACACTCACACTTTGATTATTTACATGAACGATTATGTTCTTTAGGAATATTTGTTTTTTTGGCGTGCAGTCCGTGCTATGGTAGAACTGGCTGGATGCTTGGTTCTGACTGTTTAGTTATGTTGGAACAAGTTAGTCTGTGCGAGACCTTCGAGTTCCGGAATAGCCTCCTGAGATGTGGACGGAGCCGATCGGGAAATGATGTTGTTGTTTTTGACAGTAGGTGATGGTCTTGGTTTTAGATGGGCAAACCGTAATCTCTTGCTATGGTTTACACCGTAAGATACGGTACGGGTAGAGATACTATGGCTCAACTTTAGAGAACTCTTCGTAGACGATGTAACTGCGTAATTTTCGGTCTTATTTCGGTTCATGTTTGCATGGGCGAATTCTGTGCTTCTTGAAAGAGTATAAAGTTACCGTATTTTCCCCTCATTCATGTTTTTTCATCCAACATGGAGTATTCATGCTAGTTGGACATTGATCATACTCTGTCTAGGATAGGAAGGAATTTTCACGGAATCTCGATGAACTCCAATGTGCATTGACGTGAGATCAGGAGATTATAGTGTCGGAACGATTGATCGATCGCCTGAGGTTGATGGTTCAGTTCACGTACTATGTCGGGCGTTGCAGCAAAGGCTGGCTTGCGACACTTGAGTATTCACTGCTATTATACCTCAGCTACAATGAGCCGTCGTCATTTCGAGGTGGAGATTGCGGATCGGATTGCAGACACAGCAGTGGTAGGATACCTCGCCCCTCTGTGAGATCGTACCCCTGTATTAGAGTGTGATATGGTTATCATTATAATCATGTCTAGCCATAGTGTGATCGTAAGGGGGTTGGTAATAATCTTATATGTGGGAGAACAGCAAAATATCGCGAATCTGGCTGATTGCCATTCTGTTTTTTAAATCAATATAGAGGGGGACCCAATTACGATATCGAGCCAAGATGGTGTTGGATGTTCGCTCACGATGGGTCGTGGTGGGACTGTTTTTCTCTGGCTGTATTGCTTCCATTCTGTGTGCTGCTTGAATGACATCATCTGCTTGAGGCTTGAGAAAACTCTGGGGGCATTTGCTGGCTGCTTCTAGCTCCTATGGGTGCTCGTAGATACGAGATATGGGCAGCTCTACTGGTACATTCGTGATGGTACCGTACGCCAGAGTGGAAGCTGATGACATTGAAGATTTCCAATGTGAATTGCCTGCACGTTTGAGGTTGGGATGGCGTAAGTCGCGATTGCATCGGACTGGGGGGTCCTTCTTACACACGGGGAGATGTTGATGGACTTGAGTAGTATTCGATCAGTGGAGTAGGAATATATGTTCGCTTGCTTCAGCTGAGCTCAGGAGTTTCCTATACAGTGTTGGAGTAGGAATATATGTTCGCTTTTCTCAGCTGAGCTCGGGAGTTTCCTATACAGTGTTGGAGTAGGAATATATGTAATCGCTTTCCTCAGCTGAGCTCGGGAGTGTCCTATACAGTGTTGGAGTAGGAATATATGTAATCGCTTTCCTCAGCTGAGCTCGGGAGTGTCCTCACTGATCGTAGGAATTTATATATGAACTAAAGTAGAAGTGTACAGAAACCAACGAGAATTCCCCGAAATTTCATCAAAATCTTCATAATACCATCGTCCACCATGTGCATAACTCTTCACACTGTTTGCGATGATGAGCTGCCAGGAGTCAGGAGTATCCTGTTGTTCATGTATCACTATCGCGTTGTTGTAGGGACGGATGTGTACATATCCACCCGAGTGTGTGGCGAGGATGAGGGCCTGTTGGGCATCTGCGTTGAGGTGGAGATCGGGTTTGGAGAAGATGCTGGGAAAGGTATGTGGGAAAGACTGTTGATCAGTGAAGATCGATGATTAACTTCATCGTAGTTGTGTGTAGCGTGATGGGCTGAAGTTCATGAGTAGTCTAGCAGGGTCTCAGGATTGTTCGCTCATTGACGTCGATTTTGTTTTTGAATTCCCTGATATTAAGAGAAGTTGCCGAGCAGCGGTGAGGTTAAATTTCTGTTCAGAATGCAAGATGACACATCATTTCATCTGAGCGTTATCTCTGCTGTTATCAGTCTTCGGTCCATTCTCTTCCGGAGAGGAAGGTGACGGCGTGTCCCTGATCGCAGGACGGGATCCAGACCGTTGTTCGGTGGTGCTTACGGATCCTCAAGTCAGCAGCGTACATTGTAAGCCTTGTTCGTGGTGGGTTGTCGAATTTACTACGCGATGTGAATTCGTGAATGAATGTATGCGCGTTGTGGTCAGGTGAGATCGTATGGTGTCCAGATGGCGAAGGAATGGTAAGGATAAGGGATTTCTCCAGCACCAATAGTAAGTGATCTTAGAAGAGCTCTGTGGTAGAGTATAGTGATCAGGGACGTGGCACAGAGTTAGACCCGAGAGTGATGCCCTGGAGAGTTCTCCGTATATTATATATGCGGGGGATGTTATTAAGGTTGGCCTATGGGGATGCGTTGTCTCTTTTCACTAGCATTCGGGGGAGTTGTGGTATATTACGTCGCATTTCTGCAAAATGATTATGTTCAAATCTCATTGATTGCCCTTCGGCATTTCTTGAAAAATTATCAGTTTCCAATCCCATGACCAGAGTGATGACTAAGCTGTGGTTGGTATGATTCCGTGTTAGGCGGGTGAGGTTGCTTTCGTACTGTTCGATCGGCTCGCATGGTCTGGGGTGCCAGTGGATGTGGCGGATGGTCGAGGAGAAGGTGTTGGTGAAGCCAGTGCTGCAAGCTCGTTGGTGAGATGCCCTCGGAGAATTGGAAATGAATCTTATCATATTTTAAGCAGATAGTAGTCATACCACGCCATGCGTTATAAGTGGATTGTGTTTGATTCGGAGTGAACTGCTTAGGAGTTCCTAATTAGTAACTCTGAGAATTGTTAGGCGTGTTAGGGCAGCTTCGTCCACAGAATAAGACTGCTAGATGACACTCGATGCAAGATCATATCGAAATCGATGACACGATCCTCCTCAGATGCTGGTCCCGACTCATCAGGAATTACCTAATGCCCTTCCAGTACGGTCAAGGCATCGAGGGAGTAGTAGTAGGAGTAGGAGGAGGCCTGTAGCGGCTCGTAGTGGCCACCACCACCACCACCATCGTGGCCTGCCTACTAGGGGAGTTCATTCCGTGGCTACTGATCGCGATGTGTCGAGATCGGTAAGTAGATATCATGTGTAGTCTCTGTATGCATTGTCTGTTATCAGTTCGTAGAGGACCCTGAGAGGGATGGTGGAGTACCCAGCATATCCCCAGCTGAAATTTTCCATGCACGGCTCGAGATGCTGTCACTACAGCGTGAATCTCGTATGGTAAGAACCTAACGAAGTCAGGTCTATCATCTCTGCTGGGTTGAATCGGCCTAGTTCAGACTGGGTCGTAGGATAAATTTTACGGAATGCGCGATCATCGAGCGGCTGGTTTGTGAAGATACTACCAGAGTGTTACACAGTGCTGGTAGTTTCCTCACTAATCAGAGAAGTTTACACACAAATTCGGGTAGAAGTCTGCATAAACCAACAAAAATCTCCCAAAATTTCCTCCCAGAATTCGCATAACGTCACCAACACATGTCGTCGAGCAAGCACATATTTTCCAGCACTGGTCTTACACGTGTTAACGGAAATATTGGGCGATGTTTTTATCGTAGGCTCCATCAGTGCCATCCGCGCCGAGAGAGTCCCACATCCGGTGCCTGGTAAGTAATTCGGGCTGACTGTAATGCCCTGCTTGGCACTTGGGCTGAATTCTCGTGATTCCATAAACGTGTTTGATGGTCAGTTTGTAATTACTAGCAGCCCGCGTCGCTTCGCTCCGGGGAAGCTGTAGCTACTACGGAGGGGGGTTATAGTACATTTCCTGCATGGTGTTTGCACCTGGTTTGTTATGAACGTAAAGCGTGGACTCCACAGTGAGGAATAATAGTTGAAGGTTGGTAGAATTGTACTCCCATACGATCGCCAAATTTGCACGAACTGCGTGGGTACACAAATTGCCTAACTGCAAGAAGTGCAAGAAAACGTGATGAAATTACGCACGATGTAGGTTTAGGAATGCGTTGAAAAGAGTAGAATTGTAGTGTTGGGAGGCGTTTAGAATGAATAAGTAGGAAGTAGCGTGGTAGAGGGGCATATGCTGAAAATGGGGTAGCATGTAATTAGAATTTGTGGAAGAAATTTGAAAATGTGAAATATTAACGCACGATTATATCCACCTAGCTTAAAAGTATTAATGAACTTGCGCCCGAAAAGCGTGCGCCCGACTATGTCGTGCTCGACTGTGGTTTGTTGATAAATTTCTGTTGCGCTCAGGATAGTATCCTCCGTGATTTCGCACTCACTGGTGGTAACGCTGTGGATGGAGTAAAGAGCGGGGATGAAAACCTGGGGAAGAGTTATGGGAATAGCGCTCAAGTCGAGGATGAGGATGCGTGTAAAGTTTGCTATGAGAGGCCAATTGATACGGTGAGAGGGCGGCTTCTCTAGTATAGTGCGTGTCGGTTGGATATGCGAATGTGGAGAATATGCGTGTTCTTTTTTGGAGGTATTGATAGTGGACAACTTGTCGCATAGTCTTGAAAGATTACTTTTATCACATCACATGTTCATAGCAAGCGTTATAGTTTCAGATCGATTCTGATTAATTTCGGGAAATAACGCACATTTTCTACATCTCAAATTCATACGCACTGTTTTTCGCTCTATGCCTCTATGGGGTGCCTCCTATTCCTCGGGGCTCGCATTGAAGTGGCTGCCTTGGCCGAATGGTTGAAGTATTATTTCACTCTATCAGGTTCTAGTACCTTGTGGTCACTTTGTAGTCTGTAGTGCCTGCGTGTTGAGGTTGGATGGTACCGACAAGCAGTGTCCGATCTGTCGTACTACATACCAGCTGGCGCAGAAGATTTTCAAGTAACCTTCCGATGACTCTCCTCCACTCCTGGCTCACCGAGCTCGGAAGCTACGCTTGGTCTCCTCGTTGTGGGTATGTGATCTACGTACTTGCATGATCTTAGGCATATACAGTAGGACGTCTACTTGTGCTAGCAGCAGTGTGTTGAAATTGTTATCATAACAGTGTTATTGATGTTTGACCAACATCCATAGCAGTGTCAATCAGTGTCGCTGGAGTTGAAGTATTGGAGTTGTCGGATGATATTTGGTGGTAGGTCTTAGCCGGAAATTCTGCTTGGGAAGCTCCCGCAAGTCTACGTAATGCGACTACCTTCAATGCAGCCTTTCTGTCTGTACTAGCGTCATGTCAGAATTGCCTTGGTCTCTCCATCACCAGGGGGTTATGTTTGAATAGTTCACTGTTAATCAATCTGGTCGTGTGTGTGTTGGTAGAATTTCCCAATATGTCAGCAGCAACAGGCCATGTGGCGGGGATGGGTTCAGTTGCCAGCTCTCCGAGGGATGCCATTAGCGGGTTGAAAGCCAACGTTATGGTAGTGCAGTCTGGGACAAAGTTCATGGACGGAACTGGTGTATTGGAAACTTCTGGTGTATAAAAATTGGAACACTTCTGGCGATGGGCTGTGAGAACACTGTGCTCGTGTGATGATGGAACTAACAGGCCCTGAAGTTCGTGTGGATGTATTAGGTTTGTGCACGTGTGCGACCACTATTCGGGTGTGGGGCGGAAGGGACATCACAGTGCGTAATCACAGCTGCTGATAAGAAAAGGATAGTAAGTTATAGGGAATGTTTATCTCGTCGTTATGGTCGAATATAATACCCTCGCCAGGTATTGGAAGATCCTCGTCATCGAGAGCTGCCGAAGGAATTTCCATTCGATCACGTCTTTGGTAATTTACTCTTTCGCGCCAACTCGTGCGTCGTTCTCGTACCTCTCCTTCCTCGTTGTCGGACGTGGGCGTCAGTGTCAATATCATGTGACTCAGACTCTTCTGTGACAACCTCGACCATATTCAAGACGCACGTCGCTCGAGGGATCGATGCCGCGGTGGGGTGGCATGCGAATTGTGTTCCGTAGATAATCACGTTTGTTATGGCAAGGTTCTATCCCACGTCCCCTGCACAGTTTTCGCACACGGAGCAAGCGGCAGTGGGAAGACCTTCACTATGCAGGTGAGGGGGATATGCGACATATTCATACTTATTCGTCGAGCAAGTCAATATGGAATTTTGAGCTGAAATCGTCAACCGCTTTGGAGGAGATGTTCGCTGGCGGCTCGTCAGCTTGACACGATTGATGTCACGGGAAGTAACAAGCTAGGTATCGACGAAGTTCAAATCAAAATTCATCGCTCGGTGGCTTGCCACTATGTCCAGCACCTTCTCTACAATATTGGATATCACTGACATCATATGAGTGTTGGTGATTAACTTCTACCCGTTTTCATTGTTGACATACATATTCTCCAAGTGTTCGAGACGCTATCGCCAGTGGTGACAGTACATTCGTGGATGCTTGGAGAGCATGATTGCTCACGAGTAATTGGAGTCCTGGTGATGACTATGATAGTCGCGCTCATCATTATGGTAGCGTGCCGATTCGATGACAGGAAAATCTTCTATGGCCCAGACTGCTTGCGTACACATTCCAGTGACGACAACGACATGATAGACCCTTTTGGAGGTCAAGGCCAGCCTGTCGACCCTCGGGAATCCTCCACCATTAACAGTATAGAAGGCTTTCGGCATCTCGCCCTCGTGGTGTACATACCCACGAGTTATCTACGCGGACAAAAACTGCTGCGGGTCGAGTCTCACTGTAAGACAGAGTATCTTCCCGGAGATGAGTGTCAGACTGGACGCTTTCCACGTTATGCGCAGGTTCAACAAGGGCATGTGTCAAGTCGATTCACGATTTGTAAGCAAGTTTCGCGTCATGAAACTCGCGATGAGAGATATACATTTTACCGGAGTCTCCAGCCCGAAGACTTTGTTTGCCTATTCAGCTGTCTCGTTTCTGAGACAAGGAGGTCTTGTCCTCTATCAGTTAGATTATCTCACCGAGGTAACTAACAACTAGGGTCTAGCCTCGAGTAGTTGCGGAGGCTGACAGCAAGCTCGCTATATTTCACCACGGTCAAGCAATGATACTGCACTACGTTCAATGAGGGTCGATTGTAGATCTTCTGTTTGTGTGGCAGAGGCTATGTCAAGCCTCCTGGTCCTTGCGTTATACCGTTCATTCCGAGCGTTATTTGTTCCTTACAAATTGAAAGGATCCATTGTGTATCAATTGTTAGTTATGGTGACTCCGATTGAGTCACGAGATGAAGTGCGTTCATGATAACAGCGTTTGTATTGGCTTCTGATTTCAGGGCATAGAAGGTCAACCCGCTGAGCCAGTTGTTAGCGGAAACGAGACCGGCCTGATTCCTATGTGCGTGGAGCGGATCTTCAAACGAGTTACAAGTGAGATGTGTTCATTAGGAGGCAATATCAGATGTGTCCTGGAGATAACTCGAGTTCGTTGTAGGTGATATGATGGTGACGATGTCTGTATTTGAAATCTATCAGGAGAAGGTTCGAGATCTCCTCGCTCAAAGTGCGCCTGGGCATCAGCTAGTATTCCTCCTTAAGTGGAGATGGATCTTTTTTGAACTTTTTTCTGCCGGAAAATCTGA
>NW_003204008.1:68627-84142 GCF_000006405.1 Perkinsus marinus ATCC 50983
ATAGAGACGGGGGTTTCCGAGATTTGAAGATGCTTGAGGATAGTCTCGGGCAGGTGATCACTCCTTAACTCGAGAGATTTGCTGCGTATCCTCGTTGATGGAACAGGTGACCATCATGGGTCTTGTCGAGCGAGAAGTGACAAGCTCCGGCGAGCTTCTCCAGGCGTATGAGGGGGCTATCAGTCTGAGAGCCGTCGGTAGCACCGCTATCAACCAGCAGAGTTCACGGAGTCACTGCACACTCCAGATACAGGTGAATTGCGATTTTTCTGGTCGCCGGAAAGAACTGTTATGACAGGTCCAAAAAAGGCAACGCAACGCACCTGCAGGTGCTCCAGTAGCATCTTCCGGAAGAGGACGGAGGTCAGAATAAAACTTACTCGTGAACTCCGTTGCTCGCATCATCGTAGGGATTCTTTTCAGGTCGGGTCTGTCTTTCCATGAGCAGAAGAAAGTCGTGCCGATGGGTCGAATCATGCTGGTGGACCTCGCTGGCCTTGAGGACAATCGTGTGGTGGGTCGCTCGAATGAGTCGCTCCCTTCAGGGAGTCTGCTTCCTCTAGACAGGAAATGTCGGCGGAGCTCTGAGAGAGTCTACAGCGATCAATACAAGTCACTTTGCGCTCGCCCGAATGCTGTGGGCCCTCAAGAAAAATAGAGTAGATGATGAGATGTGCTGATTACCCGATGTGCATTTTACGCTTCAGAATGTGCCCTACCGTAATTCAAAGCTAACGAGGCTCTTTCAAAACTCGATGGAACCCAGCATTCCTTTGCCGGTAAGTGTTCTTGCTATTGGGTGAAGCATCTCACTGGCAGGCGCCTCCCATGGTGTTGATGTTGGTAACGGTGAGTCCCGCTACTAAGCGTTTCCAGGCGACTTACAACACGTTCTCGGCGATACAGGTTATTTCCTGTTTGAGTACTGAGCAACACTAGCTGCCTGTCAGATAGACTACAAGACGATCTCGGCTGAGGAGTGTGAGGGCATAAGGGAGGAGGCGGTGGCAGCTGTGGCTCGAGACCGAGAGATGATCGACGTTAATGATGACGATGATGTGGATGCCATGTCGGTCACTTATGAAGGGTGATCTCACCCTCGCCGCTATCGTGTTATGCTCGTGTGCCGTTCAGGAGCGAGGACCCCAATCCCAGTGGATTTCTAAGCCCGCATGATTCTCTGCTCATCGACACGCGGCCGCCTCTGCCAAGGGTATGCTCACCTATTGCGTGGTCTTTCGGTTTTTGAGTAAACCTTTTTTTGTGGGTGATCTTGGGAGAGATCCTCTCCTTCTGAAGGAAGAGGCTCGTCTCGAAGGCCATTCCAATCGGGCTAAGGACGATTTTCAGGACGATCGTTCTATGTGCCCTGTAGTGGAAGAGGAAGAGAGTTTGAGGGATGCGGACATACGAGACGACTACACCGATACAGACTGCGTAGAACCCATCAGGTTGGCGGTTCTAATCTTGTTTGCTGGAAGAGCCGACCACGGTTCAGACCATCTCCCAAGAAGCGCAGCCGTCTGGAAGGTAACGCCGCTGGTCGCGCATCAATGGCACAACTGGTGGTGAACCAAGACGTGACACCGAAGGCGAGAAGTAGAATGCCATCGGGGACTGTCACAAGATCGATGTCACAGAACGCTAAAGGTGACTCGGTTAGCCGTGCTTGATGTGAGGGAGTTCCTCCAGGAGTGGTAGGCGTTGTTGGTGGAGGAAGATCTAGAAGCTTGAACCCGGCGCCGACTCGTCGAGGAGCTGCTGCTAGGCGTCTGACAGGAACTCGATCGGTCGCTGATATCCAAGCTGATCAGTAAGGTCGCTCTTCTTCTTGCTAAGGTTGTTTTGGTGCTCGCAATCAGTGAATAGCTTACTAGTATCATCTGCTGTAAGTAGTGGCATCTAGTTGTTGTTGTTGTAGTGCGGCAGCTGAAATGGATACCGTCGTGAAGAAAGCAGTGGCCGGTATTGTACAGTCCATCAGAATTAAAGCCATCGAGATGGTCGAACAGGTGGGTAGTCTTCAGCTTTCTCGAGAGTATCTGTCGTGTCAGGAGCTACTGCCCACCGTCGAGGCGATGGCGGAGGCTGGTATCAGAGAGGCTCTGGCTACTGGCACCTCGGATGGTCGCCGAACACGATCAAGTGAGTACCACAGGAGAGGGTCCAAGCGCTGAATGGTGTTTTGGTCAGGCTCATTGGACATAGTCGTCGAGTCGCCGACCTCTCAGCGTAAGGATTGACGTCCTACACGTGCATCTGTTTGTAACATACTGATCACTGCTCTTCCGTATCAAATTAAAAGCCCTTTTGTCGTCGATGCCCTGTCCAGTCGAGAGAGCGTAGGTAGGCTAACGAGATCACTATTGGTTTCGCTCCCTATGTTCATGATGCTGCTATCACCGATCGATACTGCGTACGTGCCTTATGCTTTGAGTTATAGTGTGGGGTGGCCTTCCGTAAGGGAGCGGCCACAGAGAACTGATATGGGATGCCCATAATGGGGATTATTCCTCGTAGTGCTGGTGTTGGATGTTACAGTAGTTATACTCATCTGCACTCCTAAGGGCCGCGGAGGCGCAGCGAACTTTCCTGGAAGGTTTTTCTGACAGAATTGTAGACGATCACAGTGAAACGGGATGAAAAAACTAAATTGACATAGGGTTCGGAAAGTCAGGCTCACAGTTGTTGACACCATTACTGAAGCGTATAGTCCTACGCGAGATTTTCCAATGGGCACTGCTGAGGTCGCACTATGATGAGAGAGATCCCAAGTAGCAGTCAGTATGTAGGTTAACGCAATGAGGACTCGTCTTGCGTCTTGTGTTCATGTGGCTGCTACCATCAGTTGATATTGCGTACACGTCTGATGCTTCGTGTTGTAGTGTGAGTGGGACGATCGTATGTATGTCTATCGAAGGGTCATCGTGGGAGACAGGATCACACTGGGAAGTGTGATGTGGCGGCTCGCCGACGGCGAGATGTGAAGCAATGCGAGAGGTTTCGGATGCGGGTGGAATATTCGATCACACACGAACTGAGTCTCAGACTGAGACGGTCTTGGAGTCAGAGTCCCGGAGGACAAATTTTCAGCTCAACAGATGTGAACTGGTTCTATCGTGTAGCGGTTAGCACTCTGAACTTCGAATCTGGTGATCCGGGTTCGAAACCCGGTAAAACCTTTGGGTGGGTGAAATTCTCGACTGCCTTGATTGTCACGAGTCATACTTTCTCGGGTCATACGGTGATTCATCACCGCTTATCCTATGAGGGTTACGCTGACACAGTATACTGGGGTCACACGAACAAGATGATCGAGATGTACTGACACGGGATTTGTGCCCACATCTCAAAACTGGTTATCACAGACACTAGCGCTAGAGCGCTGATAGAATGACCACGCTTCTCGGGTAGTGGGCCTGGAAGCAGGTTAGTATCCCAGCAAGGTGAGGAGAAATCGACCAATTTTTGTCAAATAAGCACGTCTCGTATCATCATATTAGTACACACCATAAAGAAATGTATAATGATAATGAAGATCAGAGGGATATAATTCTCATAGTAACCATATGGAGATATATATCTATCAGTGATGTACAGCCGAGTACCGCGCTTCTCGTGCAACGCCACTGCAAGGTGGGAAGAAATTGACTGATTTCATGATGCGAGGACTGTGCGGCCGCTGGATGCCATATTTTAGGGGTATGGACGCTATCCGAAAGTCTGTATTCACTACAGTGTGACTTGCTGCACGATAATGATGTTTCCGTTCGTATACCACTGCATCGTACCTACCATTCTGTTTTATATCACTGCTACGTCACAGCGTCGTGTGTCGCGCGTTCCACTCTCCAGCGGGTACGACATGCCCTTGCTGGGGTTGGGTCTAGGTCATAACAAAAACGAGACTGAAGTGGAAGAGATGGTCCTAATGTTCTTGGAACTAGGCGGGAGGCACATCGACACTGCGATAGTGTACGTACATTCGGCGATTTCTGGCACAATACACGCAAGTAGCAGGTACGAAAATCAAGGTGCTGTCGGCAGAGCTGTGAAGAAATCTGGAATACCACGGGAAGAAGTCTTCATCACATCGAAGATACCTCCGCAAAGAATGGGCTACGACTCAACATTCAAGGCTATCCTGGAGATTGTCGAGGAGATTGATCTCGGCTATATTGATATGATACTCATTCATTGGCCCTCACTGTTGGAGACGACGTTGCCATGTAGGAAGGTGGCTCTTCGGCCTCTGAAATTTATGGTGCGACGTTCCACACTTTCTCATCCAGCGAAGAGAGCACTGAAGTTTCTCTGTTATGACAAGGGCCTATTTGATACCATCATAACAGGTACAACCAACGATGGCAGCTGGAAGCATTGTAGACTTGGTTCCTGGGCTGCTATGGAACAAATGGTACATGCCGGCTTGGTAGGGAAAATAGGATACTCAACGATGCAAATCAATGTCTCTTTTTAACAGGTCAGAAGCATTGGCGTCAGCAACTTTGGAACTCGTCATTTGGAAGAGCTCAGACCTTTCGCTTCACTATGGCCACCAGCGACCAATCAGTTTGAGGTTCACCCTTTGCTGCCCGAAAATGACCTCGTCAGCTATTGCCGCGCAAACGGTGAGTGTTTTAATGGAGTTCGTGCATCACTACATTCGACTGCCTGCACAGGTATAGCTGTTACGGCCTACGGCTCGTTAGGGGGACCACAGCGAGCGAAAGAGTTCACCAACTCGAGTGTTCTGCGTGCAATTGGTGAACGATACAACAAAACTCCAGCACAGGTAGGCTTCTCGTTGACAACCGATAGCGTCGCAGCTCGTTGTGAAGGTGCTCTTGCGCTGGGCTCTGCAGCAGCAGTTCGCTATTATACCGATGAGTCGGAAGAGAAGTCGGATGATCGAGAACTTGGACGTCCTTGATTTCACTCTAAGTGGAGACGACTACTACTCAATAGATGAATTTGTGATTTCGCTTGGCAACTACACTCGCCCTTATCAGCAAGTTGTAGACTTAAATGATCTCATGTGATTTCGATGTCGTATCGTCTTGCGTATACCAAGGTGAAGCTGACGTCCATGCACAGTCTAAACAAGTGACATCTGCACTCGTGACGGGGTGACATGGATAGTTGTGCTGAGCAGCATGATACTACTGTCAGTGAATCACGATCAAGCATTAGATCACAGAAAAACTAACTGAGACAAGGCATAGCGCTTCGAGGAGAATGGACGAAGCCATGAATTTTCAATCGGTTCTATGGTGTAACGGTTAGCACTCCAGACTCTGAATCTGGCGATCTGGGTTCAAATCCCGGTAGAACCTATTTATCATACAAAAGCAAGCATCGTATCTCAGATAAAAAAAATACGATGCGCTTTATAACAACTGTAGAGCTCTTCCAGCTCCGCAGCTCTGGCGATACTACGATCGTTACGACGTGACGTGCATGACGTGCATGACGTACAAGCTATCGCGTCAAGTCGTTATCAGCGGCTCCCAACATCAGGCAGTTCCAAAGTTTTCCGTAAAATAGAATCGAGAATTTCTGATCAGAGGATGGCAGTCCCGTATAACACGGGCCGTGTTCCATGCGATCTGGGAAGCGAGAAGGTGAAAACCGACTGATGGCGTTCTAGAAGGCCCAATGCGCGAAAACATGGTTCATTGACTGCAGCACTAGCCTTTCCAACACGCAAGTTTCTTACACCATCATACAGTACGAGGATACCATCCGGCCGTGTTTGTGGTGATAATGCACGCTGGTGAGCCGAATTAATTATATCCTATCGCTACTGTCGGAACGACCCCTGATTACTGATCACGCAACACAGGATGGATAGAAACTAGCATCACAGCATTCACGTATCAATGATTTTCGGCGACTTCTGGATCCTATTCAAAAGAAGATCGCCCTGGAATGAGGTATTCTAACGGCAACCCCCTGCAGCGAATCGTGTGTCTCTACCTGTTTGATCATTGTCTGCCAGACAATGTCTGGTATCTTCCGTTGCGTTCATCCTGCACGTTTGTTTTCACCACGCCGCTGACTTGTCGATCTTGCACAATAGCTCACTGATGATAGATCCCTCATCATGACAACCAACGGTGATTGCGACGAACAAGTAGTGACTCACTCATCAATAAACTGGGGTGTCACACCGAACGCATTCGGCATCCCTCGTTAACGCATGTAGTTGACCATGTGCTTATTTTCCAACACTGTGAGACTAAGCCACTGCTCTATCAATATCGCTGGTATAGGGGGATGGCATGCCCCCAACAGCCGAGCCTAAGGGAGTCAGATGTTGGTTGATAACCAGGGAGGGCATGCATGGTGGAGACAATACCAGCTATAGTAAATGGCAATGAACAACATGAACGTGGACTTTTCCAGAGAGTCTCAGTGATAGCAATATCAGATCTTATTCCCTGAATCGAGAATCCTAGAAAAGGATTAGGCACTCAAGAGTAGCTACATCGAGCTGAGTCTCTGGATGGGAATTACTCAGTGATACTTTTAGCCTTTGATGAGTTATAATTCATTCTAGAATAGGTTCCAGAACGAGTGGTATATGATAACTCGCAAAGTAGTACGGCGCAAGATCAACGTTGTATTCCCGCATGTGAAATCCTGACTGGGGGTCGGCACATGAAATCGTCGGCTAATACCAGTGTGCGGGGGGGAATATGCAGATGCTCTACTACATGTGTCGGTGACAATGTGACATTTCTGGGAGGAAATTCTTGTTCGTATCTGCACACTTCTACCCCAAGTCGCGTGTAAACTTCTATAATATGTGAAGACACTGCTGAACCTAGCTGAGGAAAGCGGACGTATATTCCTCCAACACTGACTACTACCACGGACGGACCTCAGATACGTTTCCCAAGACATTCAACTTACATTGCTATTTCGCATTCATCGGGAGACCACACTCGACCGTTTTGCTTTCTAGCAAGAGTCCGTTGAGGAAACGTAAGAGAAGGCAAGACACGCAAGTGAGGAGTTCTTGGAGAATGTTGTTGACTCTGGCAGCTGTCCTTATCACACGAGCAATGTAGGGTCCAAGCTGAACCACGTCTTCTTGCTCGAAGGGCAACAGGCTCACGCCGTCACTTGTGAGGGTGCTTATCCTTCTTGGCAGCTGCGCCTCGAAATTTGTAGGGGAACCTTCCTCAAGAATTTCTGTGGTGTAGAGTGGCCTCTTGTAATCGCAGCATATATGATTCTACCTAGAATCTCTACCGGGCGATTTGGCCGTTTTATGGTGGCGGAACTCCTCATGCATCTGCCTTACACAAATGGACTCATTTCCTCTCAGCCTCTTCCATAATTCCTTCCTGATGTGCCGTGCCTGCGCCCGCTCCCAACAGCTCCGTCTCCAGCTCGACCGAGGGGTACCAACGGTCTCGACTAAGGGCAGTAGAAGTGGGTCGATAGCCTCTGATTGTTCTTCAGTGGTGTCCAGTACTAAGGTAAGGCATTCTCTTACTATTCGGGGCCTTCTACTGGGTCTTTAGGCGTCACCTACTGATTCCTCGACGGCGCCATCAACCCCGTGTTCGGTCGAAGCTCCACCGATGAAGGTTTCTGTGGGCTCCTCCCCTACTACTACCATCCCTAGCACCACGAGGCCTCTCTGCGCGTATTTCAAGAACGACAGATGCCGCATGGGAAATGCATGCCGATTTGCGCACTCATTGAAAGAGCACAAGAACCCGAGGTTGATTTTGATGAGGAGATTTCCCCAATGCCAGCAGTCTGTCGGCCAGGTGAGCTTGCCAATCCCCTCCTGCTTGTAAGTGGTCTCTTCCAGAGTCCCTATGTGGCCCAGCCGACGGTTGTGCCCAATCCATGTTACGCTTATGTGGCTCCCCCTGTACAGGTGAGTTCCCTCGCAGAGCGTCCTCGACAGTTATCAGTGGCTTCCCTTCAGCAACCTTATGAAGGACCAGCCTTTTCTGTAGCCAGCCCCAATGGGCCTATGGCCGTGCCGCCGCCACCACAGGTGGGTAGTTGGGTTCGTCGATGGGAAAGTTACGGTATGATTTCAGATGTATTATTACTACCAACCGGCCGCTCAGGCAGCGCCTCCTATGTATTACGCGCCAGTTATGGTACAGAAGTCCCCCGAGGGCCCTTCGGTGGCCCCTGTAGTCGAGAATCATTAATATTATGACTTTCTTGGGGGAGTTTGTCATGCCCTCGTTCCCCTAGGGTGTATAAGCGTTCCCTTAGCGAGTTAGTACAATTCCTCGTGCCTGGTGGTGGACCTGCCACCTCGAGGCAGATGTGAAACGCTCTTATTTGCAGAGCATTCTCGCTGCTACACTATTTATGCTACTTGGCGACCTCTGGTAAGACTCCCCTTCTCTGGTTGTTCCTTCCCTACTGATCGTCGTTCACTACTGATTCTCGTAATTGTTGTTTTGACGTATAATTCTTCCCTCCCTATTCTGGACGTTATATAGAGTGTGCTCTTTGTGTCGGATTGTTTGTAATTCTTCATCACACTGTGTGTCGTACTATTCTTACTGATGTTCCTACTACAAGTCCAGGTAGCTCCTCGAGCAAGGCATTGCCTATCACATCGCGGTTCCGTCTTCCGTGATGGTGTACGGTTGTGTAGGAAATCGTTTGTGTTGATTAATGGGACGAATAGGAGTCTTCAGCATTTCTCTTGAGCCATGTCTATCTCATCAAATCTGATGTTCTCCGGTGCTGAGGATGTCGATATTCAGTATGCGGAGGCGGGGGGCTCCAAGGTGAGGTTCGATGGTCGGTGTACAGTGCGAACCAAGCAGTTATGCATATGTAGATTTCCCGAGATGCTTTCATACGGCTATAGACCACGTAACGCTTCCTAAACGTTGGTGTCAACGGATTCACATTGTTATCATGTTGATATTACTCAAAGTTGACTTTCGAGGGCTGAGTCGAATATACTACTTTGCATAACGGTTTGGTCCCCACTGTAGATCGTACTGTGAAGTGTTGTTAGGGTGGTGTTGGTCGTCGAGGAGGAGGAGGAGTAACGCAGAAGCCTATATGCGGGTATTACAAAAAGGACCGCTGCCAACTTGGCCAGATGTGCCGGTGAGAATTACGGTAGATTCTCTCCGATAGTGTAGCTCTTGGGTTAGGTTCGCGCATAGTCTGCAAGAGCATTCGAATCCCCATCTGATTTCAGCGCGGCGAAGGATGGCGAGAGCGTCCCGGAAGAAGCGGGGGTCGTCGTCATCGAGTACAGCGAGCATCGCTAGCAGTTGTGATGTGGCCTCAACTCTCGATGTGAGGAATAGGAGCTCCTATTTGGTGGTAATGTTCTTTCCAGGATTATACCATCTACACTGATGAAGTGGTTGGCATTGACGGGTATGGTCGAATGGAGCATCCGATGGGAGCTTATGGGGAGTCCTCTCAGGCTATGTCGATGGTAATATATCCATGTTAGTATGAACTCCCTGATGTTGCCCTTAGACCTGTCCTGGTTACTACACAGTAGATTGTTGCTATGCCGCTCCAACGTGTAATGGCGTGGCTAGAGGCAACGACATACCATCGTTCTCGATGTCGTATGGGGTGTATATAGGCAGACTGAAACCGGAGGTAGTCGGTCGCTTTAATTTGATCAAGTTGAAGTCGTTCATCGTCGATACGGAGCATCATATTTGTTCGTTTTTTCGACAGGGAAGAATGTCTTGGTGGGCGCTAAATGTCGGGTCTCGAAAGTCGACTGTGAGCCACTTGGGACGCATTGTGGCATGTAGTGTTCGAGCGTTTACTATTATCAATCTGCACGGTTCTGGGTGGTGGTTTTCTCGATCGCCCTCATATATCAGTAATGGTTCCGTTTCAATTTAATATATATAATAGCTGATTGTCACATCTATACTCTGGAGAAGTCTCATTAGTTAACGAGAAACGCAGATATTTTTTTGTTCTTTTTACCTCGAAAGAATTACGCTCCTCAGGTGGAGTCCTGTCCGGTCCGTCCGCTCCCAGTCGGTTGTGCGAATTGTACCCGAAATGTAAGTTGAAAATATATCAGGATTTTGAGTATCTTTTAGTTTAGTTGCCTTTCTTCCCTTACGCTGCTACTGCGGAGGAACTGAGAGCATGCGCACCAGATCATTATGAAGATTAACGTATTTTTATCGCATTTATCACAGCACCCAGATCTTGTCTAGGGTGGCAGGGGGGAGGCTTGTTTCCGTCGTTTCGCATTGGCCTCTCTGTCACCCTCGATGAGGGTATGGTGTGCTACCATTGCATGAGTACTATAGCACGTTAACGTCTAGGGCGTCTAGTCCTGTGAAGACGTTACTGTATTAAGTCACGAGTAGTCAAGCTACTCGACGTTTATATTGCTGATTTTTTTCATCGCTGGATACGAGATGATGGTCTGAGGATCAACAGAATCTGACCGAGACGAAAAGTGGAAGAGTTGAGGGACAAAGTTCATAATTATTGTCTCCTTGGAAGAGTTGAACGGAACGTCTATAACATGATGATTGCGTTGGTTAATACGCGATGAGGTGGGCTCAGCCGGTTCTCATGGAGGTCTTATGGTGACAAGAAGGGTACCTATTGAGTATAATGGAGTTTCACCCTAGTGATATGGAATACATATTTCACGACTATCGTATACCGCGTTTTTCACCGAGTATTACGCCACTTCACGTAAAACGGATGAAAGTCCGATGTTATAAAAAATGATATTATTTTATATGGCTTTTTTCATATGAACATAGTAGTCACATACAGAATGCATTGTAGTAGAATATGTAATATTTTTGGAAAGTCTGAAGGAGAGTATTGCAAGCGTTAGAAAATGTGGTTTGGAAATTGTCATTTACCGTTAAGGACTCAGCCCGAGAGCGCCAGTCTGAAAAATATATTTCGACGATGTTGAAAATGATAGGATAAAGCAGTGTGGGAGAACATGCATATGGTCAGCAACTACATGTGTTGGTGACAATATGGAAATTCTGAAGAAATTGGTTGCTGTACACTTCTAACTGGGTTCGTGTGTAAATTTTGCTAATATAGTAAGGAAACTCCCAAGTTCAGCTGAGGAAAGCGAGCATATATTCCTACTCCAACACTGTATAGGAAACTTCTGAGCTCAGCTGAGGAAAGCGAACATATATTCCTACTCCAACACTGTATAGGAAACTTCTGAGCTCAGCTGAGGAAAGCGATTACATATATTCCTACTCCGACACTGTATAGGTAACTCTTGAGCTCAGCTGAGGAAAGCGAACATATATTCCTACTCCAACACTGTATAGGAAACTTCTGAGCTCAGCTGAGGAAAGCGAACATATATTCCTACTCCAACACTGTATAGGAAACTTCTGAGCTCAGCTGAGGAAAGCGAACATATATTCTTACTCCAACACTGTATAGGAAACTTCTGAGCTCAGCTGAGGAAAGCGAACATATATTCCTACTCCAACACTGTATAGGAAACTTCTGAGCTCAGCTGAGGAAAGCGAACATATATTCCTACTCCAACACTGTATAGGAAACTTCTGAGCTCAGCTGAGGAAAGCGAACATATATTCCTACTCCAACACTGTATAGGAAACTCCTGAGCTCAGCTGAGGAAAGCGATTACATATATTCCTACTCCAACACTGTATAGGGCACTCCTGAGCTCAGCTGAGGAAAGCGATTACATATATTCCTACTCCAACACTGTATAGGAAACTCCTGAGCTCAGCTGAGGAAAGCGACTACATATATTCCTACTCCAACACTGTATAGGAAACTCCTGAGCTCAGCTGAGGAAAGCGATTACATATATTCCTACTCCAACACTGTATAGGAAACTCCTGGGCTCAGCTGAGGAAAGCGATTACATATATTCCTACTCCAACACTGTGATAAAGCAACAAGACTTACTGATAAGCGATTCAGTTCTCTCCCTATTCATGGTTCTTGAAAACTGCGGTGATACCGGACTATCACCACTGGTGTCAACGATTGAGCCAGGAGCAACTACTCCCTCGGAAGGGAATCTGGACTCGTCAGGGGAAGTCTACTCGACGACGACAAATTGGATGGAAAATTGCTGTGAAGGGATGACGAATGATGAGGGAAATTTGACTGCGCGTGAGAGCGGTTTGTTAGGGGATACTACTATACGGCGTAAAATTTTACTCTCTGTTTTCGGGGAGGCGAGACCAGCGGTGATTTTCTTCGAGTGTGTGGTAACTGGTTCGAAAGAGCGGTACTCACGACGGCTTGTTGCGGTTCCAAAATTGCGGTTTTATTATTTTCATTCATCTGGAATTCACCATTATAACTGTGTTATTAATACGCTTGACCGTAACGGTGGTGTGAGCGTGAGGGACGGGGACTGGGGCAATCCGAAGTGGTCGTTGCGATGGGATAGCAATAGTAAGGCTGAAGTTCTGAAGAAAATGCACGCCCTTCAGAAAACGAATCATTTTCCAGGATCGTTTCAAATGGGGTGGAAAGATTCGTTATATGTCAACATCGAGCGTTTGCAACGGCGATTGGAATCTGGTGTAAAGAGTATTATTCCACGAACATACAATCTCCCTAAGGAGTTTCACAGGTGGAATGCTGACAGGATTAGGGCGAGGTGTGGTAGGACCATGTGGATATTCAAGCCCCGGAGTTCTAGTTGTGGTCGCGGTATACAGCTGATCAAAAGTAAAATGAGCGGAGCGACGCTGAAGAAAATTGCGAAGAAAAGTGGTATCATTCAGAAGTACATCAGCAACCCTTTGTTGCTGAATGGGTTCAAATGCGATCTACGACTGTATGTTCTGACTCTCTCTGTGGACCCTCTGAAGATCTACCTATTCGAGGAAGGCTTGGTTCGAATAGCCACTCTACCGTATGTTCACAAAGGGCGTTCGAAATCCCGATACATGCATCTCACGAACTATAGCGTTAATAAGAAGAATTGTATATTTGTGAAAAACGAGGATATGCACTTTTTCGGTGATGGCAGTTTGGGAGAATTTAGTGACAGAGGTAATAATGATGATTGTGTGTTTGTCACGAGCTTTGGTTCAGGTTCAGCTCGGTCCGAATGTGCGCCGTCTGTCGCAAGCACTAATATGAGTCATAAATGGTCGTTACGGGAATTGCAACAAAACTTGATGGAATGCGGGGTATGTCGCGATTTCCCACTAGTGAACGCGTGTGCTTGATAGGAGTTTTATGTATTTCCTCATTGTAGCTGGACTACGACAAGATGATGAAAGATGTTGAAGATGTTATCATTAAGGTGAGTGCTCGGCAGTGTTGGCTTTCCTCAGCTGAGCTCAGGAAGGAGTTGATGGACAGAAATCAATGAAAATTTCTCGAAATTTCCTAAAAATTTCACTATGTCACCAACGTATGTGGTTGACCATGTGGTGCACATTTTTTTGGCACTGATACTCGGTTCTCGAATATGAAGGCGTTTCGTTGCAATAGTGAGATTATGCAAAAAATAATTTGTTTACTGTAGTGAACTCAAATTTAATATATTCTCTATAATAGAATCTTCTGATGGAGATGAAAGGAACGCATCCTGGATTGTGATATGTTACACCGTCCCAAATAGATGTGTTCGTTTCTCGCAGACGATTATCTCGGCGGAGCCTCAAATGGCCACCAACCTCCATCGGGCAACTAACTACACTTCCTGTGCGGAGCTGGATGCTCCTGTGCACCAAAATATATTCGAGGTGAGTCGAACCGGGGGTCTTTCGGTTGCTAGTGCTACTGCGGTCGATAGATATACGGTTTCGACATTTTGCTTGATGCAAATTTACGACCGTGGCTCCTCGAGGTTAACGTGTGTCCGTCATTTTCCAGCTCAAGCCGATTAGACAAACGCATTAAATCTCAGATGATCGCTGATGCATTCACACTTGTTGGTACTATATCGAATGAGCAAAGTTGTTCAGCGTTATATTAGGTTTCTGGCCATTTGATCGGTCAGGAGGGAAGATAAGAGTCCCACATCCGGGTAGTTGGAAACCTGATGCAACACAGAAAAGTACCAAGGCTGGGTCAGAGATTCTGGTTGAAATGATGATTACAGTGTTGGAGGAATATATGTTTGGTTTCCGCAGTGCTTGTGAGAGGTTACATACGAATCCGGGTAGAAGTGTACAGGAATCAATGAGAATTTCCTGAAATTTTCTCAGAATTTTATTTTGTCACTAACATATACGGTTGACCATGTGTATATTTTTGAATTGGAAAAATCCGGAAAATTTTTCCAGATTTTCCATGTCGATGTTTGTCTCCCCACATTGGAGCTGATACTGCTTTGTGTGAATAGCTGCACGTAGGCACACGGAGCTCACTTCTAAACGAACTAGAAGAATTATCTCGTAGTACGGCTTCTCGCGGAGCACAACCTCTATCGAGTTTAACGGAAGCAGATTGGGCATCAATAATGGATTGGCACGATGAAGAACAGAGGGCTGGAGGTTTCAGGCGGATTTTCCCTACTCGGGATAACGCTGAGGTAACCATATAACGACTCAGGTTCGAACCCCGGGTGGTGTGTTTTATTTCATCAGAAATACGGAAAATATCTGCTCACTGAGCGAGCATCAAACCTTCTATTTCGACTGTGGTTGGAGGCTGGCGGAGCGAAGGTGTTCGATCCGAACACGAAAGAGTTTTCATATAAACCTACAACGATTCCCGCTCAGGTGAGAAAGCTCTCCTGATCCGTTATGCAAAGTAGTATTTCCAACGCCTTGAATTTTAGGGAGTTTGTCGAAAGTCAACTTTGAGTAATATCAACGTGATAACAATGTGAATCGATTGATGACACCAACGTTTTAGAAGCGTTACGTAGTCTATAGTCGTACTACCGTCAAGTCGAATGAAATCCGTCTTGAAAATCTAGATATGCATAACTGTTTGGTTCGCATTGTATATTATGTGGTCATAAATCGCTGAAGGGTCCGTTCTCACCTAAACGGAATAACAAGGGTAATTTCTGAGTGACGGAAAAATTGAAAAATTTTCCTGTCACAAAATTTCTCGAATGACAGAATAGAATTCCTGTCCTCCTATGTCAGGTATACTTTGATTGAGATAATAGGACCATCCATGCCTACCCCCATGTCGACTGTTTGTATTTCTTATCTATATTGATGTTGTGTTATTCAGTCAGTCAGTGTTGAAACATGCGTTCGCCTATAAGGAGCACTATCTATGTTCTCTCACTACCTCTGAGAATTCACACCGTGTAAATACTCAGGTGGTGAGAGAACTCCGTATATGAATAGTGCACGGCAATTGAGGTGTAAATGTACAGAAAACAGCAAAAGTTTCATTGCACGTGATTGGCCATGCGCATCTCCACCGGATTATGGTAGTCATTCAGCTTCTACCGTGGCGTTGTTGGTCACTTTTCATTTCGACTCAAATCCATATTACGATCAACGATGAGGTCCGCAACTTCCTAAACTGACAATCAACGGCTCTCCGTAAAGTTTGTAAATATA
>NW_003204008.1:84242-87934 GCF_000006405.1 Perkinsus marinus ATCC 50983
ATACTGGCACTCATGGTGACGACCTTGCTTTCTGAAGAATATTCGTGCTGCTGCGCAGATGGTTACTCGAGCTTCTGGTGATATCGATTATACTGGTAGGAACCCTGTTGGCACGCCTCAAAGGGTCCTGGGTGTGAATATGGGGAACCCCATATATAAATGTATGGCTTTCAAATGCCCTAAGGGCAAAGATCTTGGCTCTTCAGTATTTGCTTGGGCTCGATCTTGGAATGTACAAACCCACCCTGATGGCCATGACTACACTATGGTTGAACGTGGGAAGCCTCGTTCATGGGATTACCCAAGGGTGTGGGATGAGATTTCTCAGGCCACGACAAATTGTCAACTTGATCCTGCTCCTTTACAACTGTTGGCTCTGTGCCTGGTCGCTCCGAGGGCCATCAGTGACCAGGTCGCCAATGGTGCTCTCAAGGATCTGAAGGATCACCAGAACTCTGACCTGCCAAATAACTCTTGTTTGTTAGCTTGGCAGGATGTCAACAATAAGTCATCTCCGAGTGAGATTGCTGATGCCTTCTCGAAGTTCATTGAGGGTTGCCGTCGCATGGTAAAGCAAGCTAGAGATGATATGGTTATCTTGAGTACGGCCGAGCGCCCACATAAGTACAATCCCATCCTACTTCTACGTGAATATGTCAGTCTCCCTGGCAAAGTCAAAGAACAGCCCCAACCATGGAGTCGAGTCCTCGTGAGAAAAAGATCATCGAGAAGATCGCTGAACTCTCGGACGGTACTGAGACTAATTAGTCTCAGTAGTAGTACTACTCATAGTACTATCATGCGACGCCTGGCGTCGCATGATGCGACGCCTTCTTTATGTTGAGCTCATTGCTTCGAGCAAACGCTGGCAGTTGAAACGAGAATCACTGATGGGTTGTATGGAGCGCATCCGTATCAGTAAGTGTCCCGAAGATGTGATAGAGATATTAACGGAAACTGCCTATGAGGCAAAGTTCACTAGCATTGATACTCTCCTGAACTTGAAGAGATCTATATAGTGCGCCTGAACTATCTCGATGTTGGATTACCCTCATCGTTTTCATAACCGAAAAGTTCACTTTCAACCCAGTCCACAAATCATCAACAACTTGGACTCACACATCATGAACATCATAAACATCAATATGAACGCAGGACAGTCCACTTTCCACGATAGTATGCCGCCATAGCTCTCAGGAATTTCTTCTCAGAGAGTCTCTTCCTCGAATATGAAGGTAGAGCGAACGTAAAAGCAGTGCCGCGGCCGTACTCTGAGGAGTTCCAAGAATACGAAGTGTAGTGCTCGGTTGCAGTAGAGACCTTCGAGGCGACCTTCATTGTTATTCGTTTGTCGCCATCGAAAAAATTGTACCAAGAACGTTTCCGACGCATTGATTCACGCGATGAAAAGCGTGCTAGATATCTCGGATCAGTACTCTTGTAGGAGGTGTGCTCTTGATACGGGAAGTCTCGGGCGTGGATTCTCTCGAAAGTGTACTTCCTTTGCTGGTCCTCAACCGTACCTCTGAAAACAAGGTCGAAGGAAATCGGACGACGGTCTTTGGGAGTATCGCTTTGGTAGAGAATAGAAGTAGTGAAATCGATGGTAGGCTGATCGATATCACAAGACAGCACTATGAGATGGATATCATGGGGAGCCTCAACAACGCTGAAACGAATCTTATCGACCGCCTTGCCGAGCTTGTTCTTGAGCTTGTCTAGAGCACTGGCTGAGTGTGGACTCTTCATCTTGTTCGTGCGGACCTGGGTGGCGATAGACGGATAGGTTGCCACTTCGCAACTTCGGGTAATCACACTCTCACTTGAGCCGGTCGAGTTGTACATGAAAATGTCAGTAAAGTCACCTCCCAGTTCTTTGGAGACACATAAGCCGTTATTGTCATCGTGGAAGTTGCAGTAAACATCGACAGGGACATCAGCGGTGACACCAGCATCGTATATCGAGTCGACTTCGTCACCCATCTCTTCTACGATGTCATATCTCGATTCGACATCGTCGCCCGTGTCTGTTACGTCCAGCAAACCTTGACTCTGCAATAGTTCGTCGTACTCATCTATAGTAAGGAACGTAGGGGTTGTTGCTCCAACACTGGGTAGATGACGGCCCAAGACCAGACGGAAGAGCAGCAGAGACGCTACAGTGTAGAATGTTGCACCGAGGAGTATCATTCACTATAGGAAGTTACTATTTTCAGTGCGCGCAAACGTTACAGCGCGCGCCCAAATGATCGATTTATCGCTTGCGGTCAGTACGTAACAACCTGGTCAGCATAGACTACGGATGAGGCTGCCTCGACTTCATTTCCCTCGTGCTCTCTTCATAAATCGCCATAGTCCAAGCTGTGTTAGATCGTTTCAGCGGTTGAGGGAAATAGCCTGGCGAATTTAAGTGATCGATAGGTGATTAGTAATTAGGTTTGGGACTGTAAACTTGTTGATTCTCAATGAACACAAAAAGTGACACCCTCGAAAATGTATATGAAAACCATTTCTGAACTTTTCTAAGTGGGTGAATTATTCCGCCTTGTAAGCCGTGGATTTTTCCTGGGCGTGCTTGTCGATTCCCTAGCTCGTTCAATCTCATCGACATAAGTGGATCCTCGCATGTGAATGCCAGACAAACTCAGGTGCCATTCTGAAGTGGAATCAATTCCGTACTCGACGAGATATGACGATATGGAGAAAGCCATATATAGGGTGGCTGGCGCCCGTCCATTGACAATCCGATGCATCATAGACAGCGACATGGATCTTAGAATGTGATGTCAATGAGAAAATGATTTCCGAGTGTATGGAAACTATCAATGTAGATCGACTATGGCTGGCACACAATTTTGGAGTTTGGGACTTCATAAGGGGTCGTTTACTATTCAACTAATCATAGGATGTACAACACGTCGTACCTTACATGTACGTGTTAGTACAAACGTGGCGCATGAATCCGAATTTCTAATTGGCATATAAAGCAATTGATATTATTATTATTGGCATATGAAGCATAGTTACTTGGGAGCAAAAAAGTGACTACGAAAATAACAACAAGTTTTGTTATGCATTGCCGTTGTAGTTGTTGTTATCATTGTCCTTTGTCGAGATGTCCACTGTGGAGGACTTCAGCAGAGAACTTGAAAACAAGTTAACTGCTGTTATGAGTGTTACTCCGGCGGTGAAAGAAAAATTAAGTAAGTCGAGTTCACTGACATCGCATACATGTACTCTCCAGAAAGTCGCGGTAAGATGCTCGCGCGTGATCGTTTGTCGCATCTGTGCGATCCGGACCCAGGCTCTGTGCTAGAGCTCAGCTCATTAGCTGCTGATGGACTCTACGATGGGCGGTTCCCTGGGGCGGGGCTGGTGACGGCGATAGCAAAAGTAGTTGTCGTCTGCTGGTCAGGAGGCCGGGGGTATATACGTGGTCAGGTATGCGGCATATGGTGCGCTGTTATTATTAATGAGGGCTCTACTATGGGGGGAACATGGACCGGTATATCGTGCGAAAAGGTGAATATAGGGTGAGACGATTTCGATCAGTTCACACTAAACAGTTATGCATATGTAGATTTCCGAGATGCTTTCATACGACTATAGACTACGTAACGCTTCTAAAACGTTGGTGTCATCAATCCATTCACATTGTTATCACTTAAAGTTGACTTTCGAGGGCTAAGTTG
>NW_003204008.1:88034-95051 GCF_000006405.1 Perkinsus marinus ATCC 50983
CACCAACACATGTAGTTGAGCGTATGCATATTCCTCTTCCCCCTATACTGCGAATCATATTGATTCATGTGATCAGTTACTCGATCAAATGCTGGTTGGCGGTTGCCAAGACGGTTTCAGAGAGTTCATGCCCAGTGTCGGCACAGTGAGGTGAAAAATTCCTTGGTGTTTCTCATCGCATCCTTTTTAGTCTCTCCTCGTTGGTTTTGGGCAGTTGGTCGACGGTGGTGGTCACCTCGCCTTTATGTTTGGCTGCAAGGACGAGTTGTCCGCTGAAGATGCCCGGAAAGGGGTGACACCTGATAATTATTATATATATTTAATAAAGAGAGATATATCCTATTGATAAAGTCTACTATTAACATGTTTATATCATGCCATAAACAGCTCTATTTCCTGTTCACGGTCGACATTGGAAGTTATACCCGTTATACGTGAAGTGGCGTGATACTCGGTGAAAAACCCGATATTTTTGCGGTATGCAGTAGACGTGAAATATATTTTTCACCAGTGGTTTTCATATCACGGGTGAAACTCCATTGTATTTTTGGAAAATTGTATGTAAATTTCAGAAAATAATTTCATTGAATCACTCGTATTAGAAGTCCCTCCCGGAGTGTGAGGTTTTCTGTTTTTGTTGTTGTTGCTGTTGTTATTGTTGCTGTTGTGGTTGTTGTTGTTGTTATTGTTGCTGTTGTGGTTGTTGTTGTTGTTGTTGTTGTTTTTGTTGTTGTTGTTGTTGTTGTTGTTTTTGTTTTTGTTGTTGTTGCTGCTGCTGCTGCTGCTGTTGTTGTTGTTGTTGTTGTTGTTGTTGTTGTTGCTGCTGTTGCTGTTGTTGTTGTCGTTGTTGTTGCTGCTGTTGCTGTTGTTGTTGCTGTTGTCGAGTGATATTCTCTAGGTCATTATAAACTTGTTGTTATTCACGTATAGACCTAACCATTGATTTGGATCATCAGGTACGCTTCCTGAAAGTGTTAAATAAGAAGAACTCACGACTGCGCTACAATTGCCTTGTGGTTGTTCACGCCAAAGAGGTCACCAACGAAGACGACCGCGCAAGTGCTGAGTTCTACCGCAAACTGCACTTATTCAAGACTCCTAAAGTTGCTATTGTCACAAATAAAGAGTTTCTCGAAGTTGGAGCCAAGCATTTTAAAGCACACAAAGTAGACAAGCTGTCGAATCATATACCTGGACTCTCGCCTGTAGATGCTCCTACCACAGTCTCCCACAGCGAGCTGCTTGGATTTCACATTTCGTTTTCAATGGCCAGATGTCGTTAACGCCTTCAAAGGTCAGTATTGGCTCCTTATGTGGTTTACTATTCCCATTATAGATACTGCACTCATTCGAGACGATGGCGTTATTGATAGTCGCGATACTAAGCTTGTTGTGGCGCAGTGCGCTGGTATTTGCAACCAACGTTTCGTTTCCGCATGTATGTGAGTTTTCAACAATCTCTTCCCACTGCGACGTTGTGTAAAAAAGTTACTAGTCGGAACGCAAGCCTCGCGGCAGAACAAATTTACTGAAATAATCACTTCCCAATTTCCGAGGTCCGAAGCGCCGGAGTATGTGACGGTTTTACCCTAAGAATTTTATACATGTCAGTGAGTTCAATTTCGTTGTCAAAATAATGCTAGTAAATGTCGTATCTCGGACGAACTGTAATCACGCAACAACAGTAGTTTGCAATTGTGTACAGTCTGCACCAGTAAGCTTAGCGAGCAAGGGTCGTCAAAGGAGTTGTCTGCTATGTGATGATATCATCAGTTCTTCAACAGCCCCCAGATAGTACGATTAGCACCAAGTGAATCCTTCTGAACGTGGATAACCCCTACAGGAGCTTTCCAACATCCCACTTGCACAACTGCGCTGTTCCAACATCGTATACATATTGTTATTCATTTCACTCCGTTTTGACCCTCCGTGGTAACGTGGCTGTGATATTTTCGCATTACCACCAGAGTGCCGCAACTGCGGTAATGTCCGCGACTTGCGAACTAACATCATTACTATCCTCTATAAATCAAGGCCTTTCCAACCATTTTGAACTCCTCTCAAAAATCGATAGTTCACCACTACTGACAACACAACCCCCGCAAATGGTCGGAAAAGGTCGTTGCCCATTTTCACTGATCAATGCATGATATCGAATTATGATGGAAGTCACTCTCTCAATCGGTGCTCGGGTACTACAAACAAAAAACTCGACTGCCTACCTTACCTTGCCGAACTCTACCTTCACCATTCTCCTTTCCTTGCAGTCCTACCGGTGTGTCGCTGCCCAGACGCCCGGTCCTTTGCCCACCAAGGAGGTTACTACTGCCTACATGACCATTATGATCAGTTTTGCATACCAAAATCTCGACGAATAGTTCCAAACAGACACTTACCCTGTCGGCCACCACCGAGTGATTCATCAACTCCTGAGTTACCTCTAGCAGGACCTAAGTGCAGAACCTCGTCACACCATGCAACTAGTCATTCAGAATCAGCACTTATATGTTGTAGTTGTTCCTGTATGTAGATACCAAGATCAGTGCCGTCGTCAGTCGGGAAAGGCATGCTCCCATGCTGCTGTTGTTGGTGTTGAATCGGGGAGCTCACATCACTAGGATTTGAAGACGATCTCAGAGGACTCGGGTCCAGAGGGTGACGCCTACTAGTACCTACCAAGTGGTGACACGACGATAGGTGTCACCATCAGCCCACCTAGTTCTTGCTGAGCATAAGCATACGACGATACAGGTACCCCTGCTGATGGTTGCAGAGGAGTATTAGTGCCGCTCACCAATGGACACCTATACGGCAATGCGCCCATACCCATTGGTAGACTACTACCATTCGGAACCCGCAGGTGGCATATAACTAAGTTCATGCGAGGGGACGCTAGCGAACGCTGGATCGTCGAAGCTGTCACTCGAGCACGAGGACTGTAGCACAGATAGTAGTAGTAGTAGTAGGCCATATAGATCACATGCTGACTAAACGGTGAGACCCTATCCCGATTATTCCCTCCCAGACGCCTATGATGGGCCGCGATATGCATATGCACTCGTCCCTGACCACTAGCCTGAAAAAACGAAAAAGTACCATTCAAAAATCGCTTCGCTCCGCTAAACCAACCAACACTACTACTATTACTTGCTGAAGCATGGAGGACGCTCCCATGCCACCCTGGCGTTGCCCATATTGCCCTGAAATGCATCCATCGGTACCCCCAAAATATTATTCCCAATACCGTGACTTCCGCTACTATGAACGCTGACCCCCGGAGAGGGCGACTGATACACTTGGTGACTTCTCGACTGCGTCGCACTTTGTAGTCCACGAGGCGCGTCCCCTCCCTATTTCAAAACCGCCATACCACTCCTCCTTAACATTTTCCTACAGGACGATTCTGCCCAGACTTTGATCCGTATAGACCCACGCCTGCCGCTGCTTGTTGTTGTTGGTGATAATGATGATGAGAACCTACTGTACCCGTGCGGCAACAGAAACTCCACATGTTTTGGTGACGATATGGAAATTCTTGCTGGTTCCTTTACACTTCTAACTCTTCAACTCAGTCCTATACTACTCATCGTGAGAATATTTGCTGTTGTTCAACTACATGCTTTGGTGAAAATCCACGCACTTCTACCCAAAATTTTTCGTGAATTTTCATAATGTAGCGATAAAAATCACAAACTCAGTTGAGAAAATCAAATATATATACTACTACCCAATGAGTAGTAGTATATATATTTGATTTTTTATTATAAAAATATATGATATATATTATAATATTAATATATTTTCAATATATATTATACATATGATTTTCTATATATTTGATAATATTATGAATAGTACTCATACCATGAACTCACCCTTCGTGGCATACATCATATCATGAGTTCTACCAGTGTCCGTCCCCCCGGGACTCCCGTGAACCAGAGTATGGCTGAAATACACAGTGTGAAGGAAAAATGTGCACATCGTTCATAACGTAGGGGAAATTTTGGGTGGGAATTTTCTCACTGATTCCTCTACATTTTCACATAAATTCGTATATATACTCCTAAGCTCAGCCGAGAAAACCAAACATATATTCCGACACAGTTCTTCGCTTTAACACTTCACACAAGTTTACTATAGGGCCAGTGTTGGAGTAGGAATATATGTTCGCTTTCCTCAGCTACTGAGCTCAGGAGTTTCCTATACAGTGTTGGAGTAGGAATATATGTTCGCTTTCCTCAGCTACTGAGCTCAGGAGTCTCCTATACCGTGTTGGAGTAGGAATATATGTTCGCTTTCCTCAGCTACTGAGCTCAGGAGTTTCCTATACAGTGTTGGAGTAGGAATATATGTTCGCTTTCCTCAGCTGAGCTCAGGAGTTTCCTATACAGTGTTGGAGTAGGAATATATGTAATCGCTTTCCTCAGCTGAGCTCAGAAGAGTTTCCTATACAGTGTTGGAGTAGGAATATATGTTCGCTTTCCTCAGCCGAGCTCAGAAGAGTTTCCTATACAGTGTTGGAGTAGGACTATATTTTCGCACTCTTCAGCTGAGCTCAGTATTTTTCTCACTAACTACGTAAGTGTACCCTCGAAATCAACGAAAATTCTCCAAAATTTTAATATTATCACCGAATTTTCCCCTCACACTGCAAGTCTCTACCAAACCCACCTAGAAGCCCTCTGGCCTTGTCCATGAGTTGCCGACAATACACGTTGGGCAACAACAGCAGGCGCTGCTGTCGAGGACCCCAGATGCTGTTGTTGATGTTGTTGTTGTTGCATCTGGTGTTGCAATCGTGAATAGTGTGCAGGTGGGGAAACTCCCAAGGGTAGAGGATGACCAGAGTTCATCAAATATCTAAAATACTACTATTCCAAACAGTTATGTATATGTAGATTTCCGAGATGCTTTCATACGACTATAGACTACGTAACGCCTCTCAAACGTTGGTGTCATCAATCGATTCACATTGTTATCATGTTGATATTACTCAAAGTTGACTTTCGAGGGCTAAGTTGAAAATACTGCTTTGCATAACGGTTTGGTTCAGCACACTGTAGTGAAAAACATATTTCACATTTAAGTCGGCGAAAAACGCATATGAGCTGCGAATAGCGCGTGAAGCACGTGGTATGGGGTCATTGGTTTCCGTGCTATTCATGACCGTTTGGTTCATCACGCTGTATTTCCAAAACTGTTATTACTCATTCCACAACCATAATTTTCCCACACTATAAGACCCCCCCCAAGATTTCCCCACTTTCCATGAATAAACCCTTGAAAGTAACTATCAGGCACCTTATGGAGTGCCGGTCGATAACTAACAGGCATCGTATCGTCCGGTAGGGGAATACCTAGACACCAGCAGCCTTTCATGCGGACGACCCAGGTTCGATTCCCGCTACCAGCTTTGTTATTTTTCCCCATGCCTTGCTCTTCCACCGTAACTGACCATCATCAACAACTCATACCACTTCACCAACAACCATAACACCATCGCACCTTGCCGGTTTCCCTGCACCATCATGCTCACCGCTGGAGCACTCCCAACATGGACCGGCTGATTGTTAAGGAACCCCCGTAGATTCGAAGAGCCAGCTCCAGCTTGGCTTGGTGAGGACGCGTTAGAATATATAGATTCGCTTCCCTTCAGCCTGCTACCACCCCCAGCACTTCCCCCCGAGGGAGAATACCCTCCTCGTCCTTGTCGATAAGGCGTCGATGGCGCCGACTCAGTCAGGTCTGCTACCGGGCGACTCTATACGAGGAGAAAAAATCTCCATAACTCATCTTGGTGGTTTACACTGGAGTTATGCAAGAAACTTGTCGTATCGTCTATTAAGTTCATCAGACATAACTCTGCACTTCTGGGTAGCCAATTCGAAGGTAACCCTGCTCCCGGTCTCCCATCGTCAACAAATAACGGATGTGTTAACGCCTACAAAAAATCACTTTCTAAATTTTTCCCAAAAAAATTTCTCACCTGTGCGGGAGTAATTCTCGTCGTTGGATCGAAATCAAGGCAAAGGTTCACGAGATGCAATATTCTTTCTCTTCTTAGCGTTTCTGTCAAAAAATAAAAAAAATCTACCAAAAAATTTTCCATTTCCTAATTTTCACCTTCGCTCAGCTGCTCCGGAGGTAGTCCCGCTTTAACAGGAGCTTGCATGATCATGTCACGTAGTGTGCTGTATCGCGAGTACTTCCTCGAGGGGTTTTCACTGCGCCACAAAATTATAATCACCAAAATTTCCATCCCCACCGTTTTCCTGTAGTTTCCTCATATTCTCTTCTATTTTTCAGTTTAAACCCCAGCCCAGTTCTTACCAAAATCTAAGAAAAAAAACCACAGGGAAAAAATTCTGAATTTTCAACGAAAAAATCTTAATTTTCCCACCAGAAAACCGATTCCCGACGAAAAATTTCAGAATTTCAAACGAAACTCATATTTTGCTAAAAATTTTTCTTCCAAAAACCGATTACCGATAAGAAAAAGTTTACAAAAAAATATAATTTTTCCCCAATAAAATGAAAATCTGCATTCACCTGATTTTCCTCGCTAATTTCCGTCGAATTTTCCTGACCAAATCTGAGCGAAAACACACCAACATCAGCCGCGTGGTCCACTGGAGCCTTAGCCATCCCAGCATTAGAGTTTCCATTGCCATCTCCTGAAAACGCAGATAGGACTCCGTATAGGAGAAAAATATTCCACCTAATATCCGTAGCCGTCGTGATAGGACAACATGTGAGGACGTGATCTCATCCGTGAGAGCTCTCTGAAAAAGAGGCGAAAATACTGATAATCAATGTTGGAGTAGGAATATATGTTCGCTCTCCTCAGCTAAGCTCATGAGTTTCCTATACAGTGTTGGAGTAGGAATATATGTTCGCTCTCCTCAGCTAAGCTCATGAGTTTCCTATACAGTGTTGGAGTAGGAATATATGTTCGCTCTCCTCAGCTAAGCTCAGGAGTTTCCTATACAGTGTTGGAGTAGGAATATATGTTCG
>NW_003204008.1:95151-106516 GCF_000006405.1 Perkinsus marinus ATCC 50983
TAGATGTAATCCGACACAACAGATGAACTCCAGTTTGTCGTTTTCTTGATAAAACAATGTAGTTTCACGACTACCCGTTTTACGTGAAGTGGCGGCGTAAAACTCGGTGAAAAACGCGATATTCGCGGTGATATGCAGTAGTCGAGAAATATGTTTTTCATATCACTAGGGTGGTGAAACTCCAATGCTTAGACCACACGTTTGCTCCCGACAAGAGTTTTATGTTGAGAATAGATATAAACACCATCACATTCCTTCTCACCCGATCTACCGTACTTGAAAATTTTCATCGAACACGATGATTTTCTAAACGTGCGACACAGAATTTATTTTTTATATTTATTTCAGATGTAGAAAAATACTACTGGAGTTTCATCACCCTAGTGATATGAAAAACACTAGTGGACTACAGGCCGCGAATATCGCGTTTTTCACAGAGTTTTACGCCACTTCACGTAAAACGGGTCGGGAAACTCCACTAAAACTACCGAGAGAAAAATGCCAGTAATATACGTATACTACTCACACTGAGTAATAAAAGTATATAAGAAAATAAAGTTTCACCACCCTAGTGATATGAAAAACACTAGTGAAAAACATACTTCACAACCACTGCATAGCACCACTAATACTAGGAGTTTATAGACAAATTAGAGTAGAAGTAACAGAAAACAATGAGAATTTCCCGAAATTTCCTCGCAGTTTTCATATTGTCACCAACACATGTAGTTAAGCATTGCATATTTTCCCATCACACTGTTGAATATGTGAAAAAAACTCATCACGAAAAAAATAAATTTTTCGTCTACTTACGTAACAAGAAGTATGTTTTCCGGTTTCAAATCGCAGTGAATAATCCCTTGAGTTTGCAAACAGACCAACGCTCGTAGTAGTTGATCCATAATCGACTTAATCATATTAATAGGTAACCCTCGGAAGGAATTCTGCAACGGAAATAATTACCCAACGATTATACCCATTTTCTCACCTGTTTTAAAACGTCATACAAGTTCATACTCAGTTGCTCGAAGACCTACAAAAAACTCATCTCGATAGGAGCCGCGCTCAAGAACGCTCATATACGTAGTTTCACGCTGATGATATTAAAAACACTAGTGAAAAACATATTTCACATTTTACTAGGCGGAAAACAAGTGTGTTATCGATCGCGAAAACATATTTACATGGAGTATTACGCCACTTCACGTTAAACGGGTGAAACTCCTATATTACGACATATCTTTTTTTCTGATAAAGATTCAAAATAGGTACGATTTTGACCATACATAGCAGTGTTGGAGTAGGGATATATGTTCGCTTTCCTTAGCTGAGCTCAGGAGTTTCCTATACAGTGTTGGAGTAGGAATATATGTTCGCTTTTCTTAGCTGAGCTCAGGAGTTTCCTATACAGTGTTGGAGTAGGAATATATGTTCGCTTTTCTTAGCTGAGCTCAGGAGTTTCCTATACAGTGTTGGAGTAGGAATATATGTTCGCTTTCCTTAGCTGAGCTCAGGAGTTTCCTATACAGTGTTGGAGTAGGAATATATGTTCGCTTTCCTTAGCTAAGCTCAGGAATTTCCTATACAGTGTTGGAGTAGGAATATATGTAATCGCTTTCCTCAGCTGAGCTCAGGAGCTTTCTCACTAATTATACAAGTTTGTAAACGAATTCGGGAAAAGTGTACAGAAACCATTGAAAAAAATTCAAAATTTTCCTCAGAATTTTCATACGAACACATATGCATATTTTCCCCCAACTGCATCGATTAATAAATTACTATGCATAGATGTTTTCTGTATACAAAATAATCCGTCATTTTCACTATGCGAGTGTCATAATATCGATTTAACAGTTGGAGAATTCGCACTTCAACCAAGGCTTGTTGAAAGTACCTTACAAGGAAAATGATTAAAAATGAAACTCCCTATTCTCTCTTCATTACGCTGGCTTATTCTTTATTATTTTCACAGCAAAACTGCGGTTATCGCAGGTCACGCAGCGGAGCACTTGACCAAAAGTTCCTGACCAAATACCCGCACAGGTTCGATCCCCGGTGGCCGCATTTTTCCTACCATGCCCGAGTCGATCGGCGATTTCGTAACCATACCCTTCGGGATTAGCAATAACGTCGTTAACCCGACATATAAAATCACCTTCTGCGTTATCGTAACCGTCATTTCTGCGAAACACACGAATGATCCTACCGATTCACTTTAGCTGCTGCCAACCTGCACGGCTCTATGAGCTTAGTAAATATCCTTCTTGGTGCGTACTGGTTACTATACTGATAACTACTATCACAATCTTGATAGGTCTGTGTTATCGCAGATCCCAAAGCTCGAGGTAACTGTGAAAATTCCTTGTGAAAACTCACCGAGAGTAAGAGCTTACTTCACTGATATGCGCTTCTGGTGGATTCGGTTTTACGATACTTGTAGTAGTACTTTTCGAAGCGTCATTTTCACTCTGAAAAACAATGGAGTTTCACCACCCTAGTGATATGAGAAACACTTGTGAAAAATATACTCCACAAATCACCGCGAATTTACGCCAAGTATTACGCCACTTCACGTAAAACGGATCGTGAAACTCCGATATGTTGCAATCTAAAATGTTTTATGAACATTTCCATGTGAGAAAATGTGCCCATGGTCAACTACATGTGTTGGTGATAATATGAAAATTCCGAGGAAAATTCGGGGAATTTTTTCATTGGTTTCTGTATATTTCTACCCGAATTCGTATATAAACTCCTATAATTAGTGAGGAAACTCTTCTGAGCTCAGCTGAGAAAAGCGAACTATATATTCCTACTCCAACACTGTATAGGAAACTCCTGAGCTCAGCTGAGGAAAGCGATTACATATATTCCTACTCCAACACTGTATAGGAAACTCCTGAGCTCAGCTGAGGAAAGCGATTGCATATATTCCTACTCCAACACTGTATAGGAAACTCCTGAGCTCAGCTGAGGAAAGCGAACATATATTCCTACTCCAACACTGTATAGGAAACTCTTGAGCTCAGCTGAGGAAAGCGAACATATATTCCTACTCCAACACTGTATAGGAAACTCCTGAGCTCAGCTGAGGAAAGCGATTGCATATATTCCTACTCCAACACTGTATAGGAAACTCCTGAGCTCAGCTGAGGAAAGCGAACATATATTCCTACTCCAACACTGTATAGGAAACTCCTGAGCTCAGCTGAGGAAAGCGAACATATATTCCTACTCCAACACTGTATAGGAAACTCTTGAGCTCAGCTGAGGAAAGCGAACATATATTCCTACTCCAACACTGTATAGGAAACTCCTGAGCTCAGCTGAGGAAAGCGAACATATATTCCTACTCCAACACTGTATAGGAAACTCCTGAGCTCAGGTGAGGAAAGCGAACATATATTCCTACTCCAACACTGTATAGGAAACTCCTGAGCTCAGGTGAGGAAAGCGAACATATATTCCTACTCCAACACTGTAGAGGAAACTCCTGAGCTCAGCTGAGGAAAGCGAACATATATTCCTACTCCAACACTGTATAGGAAACTCCTGAGCTCAGGTGAGGAAAGCGAACATATATTCCTACTCCAACACTGTATAGGAAACTCTTGAGCTCAGGTGAGGAAAGCGAACATATATTCCTACTCCAACACTGTATAGGAAACTCCTGAGCTCAGCTGAGGAAAGCGAACATATATTCCTACTCCAACACTGTATAGGAAACTCCTGAGCTCAGCTGAGGAAAGCGATTACATATATTCCTACTCCAACACTGTATAGGAAACTCCTGAGCTCAGCTGAGGGAAGCGATTACACATATTCCTACTCCAACACTGTATAGGAAACTCCTGAGCTCAGCCGAGGAAAGCGATTACATATATTCCTACTCCAACACTGTATAGGAAACTACAGAGCTCAGCTGAGGAAAGCGAACATATATTCCTACTCCAACACTGTATAGGAAACTCCTGAGCTCAGGTGAGGAAAGCGAACATATATTCCTACTCCAACACTGTATAGGAAACTCCTGAGCTCAGCTGAGGAAAGCGAACATATATTCCTACTCCAACACTGTATAGGAAACTCCTGAGCTCAGCTGAGGGAAGCGATTACATATATTCCTACTCCAACACTGTATAGGAAACTCCTGAGCTCAGCCGAGGAAACCGATTACATATATTCCTACTCCAACACTGTATAGGAAACTCCTGAGCTCAGCTGAGGGAAGCGATTACATATATTCCTACTCCAACACTGTATAGGAAACTCCTGAGCTCAGCTGAGGGAAGCGATTACATATATTCCTACTCCAACACTGTATAGGAAACTCCTGAGCTCAGCCGAGGAAAGCGATTACATATATTCCTACTCCAACACTGTATAGGGAACTACAGAGCTCAGCTGAGGAAAGCGAACATATATTCCTACTCCAACACTGTATAGGAAACTCCTGAGCTCAGCTGAGGGAAGCGATTACATATATTCCTACTCCAACACTGTATAGGAAACTCCTGAGCTCAGCCGAGGAAAGCGATTACATATATTCCTACTCCAACACTGTATAGGAAACTCCTGAGCTCAGCTGAGGAAAGCGAACATATATTCCTACTCCAACACTGTTTCCATGTTTTCCAATAACACTATTTCGTGTAGTGGAGGAATATGCAATACAATATCAAATCATGGGTCAATTTTCCAAGTCAACTGATCTCACAAAATTGTATTTTTTCCGAATGAAAAACAGAGTAAGAGCCTAGTCGCTAAAACACTAGCAGTAACAGCAGCTCGGATGCTGCTATGATGAGCTCGCAGTTTCTGGTAAATTATATGACGACTATGATGATTGTCATCCATTTTCATTTTCAAACGGAGTCCTCCCTTGTTTAGACACAAATGACATCTACTAGCCATATGCGAATCTGAGCGCTATGTGACCTTTATATATTCATTAATTCTGCTAAACAAGCTTTCACAAAGTCTTGTATTTTGTGTTACTCTCTAGTCATATATTAACCGTTATAGATTTATATACTTGATATCAAATAAACTGTGTATTATAAATGTGTTGAGTATAAATGGTATTACTATAAATATACCATAAAATCAATATAAATGTAATTAACGATATAAAATAACGTATTATATTTATAATTAAAACTGTCGGAACAATTACAAATATCATTCATCATGGTATTACCCCAAAGCGACATGTAACCTCCCGAAACCGTTCCAATGTCATTTCACCGTAGTTCCACATCTGGGGCCCTGTGAAAAGGCAATACAGTGGGAAGTAAACAGTTATGCATATGTAGATTTCCGAGATGCTTTCATACGACTATAGACTACGTAACGCTTCTAAAACGTTGGTGTCATCAATCGATTCACATTGTTATCATGTTGATATTACTCAAAGTTGACTTTCGAGGGCTAAGTTGAAAATACTACTTTGCATAACGGTTTGGTTCATCACACTGTAGTGAAAAACATATTTCACATTCAAGTCGGCGAAAAACGCATATGAGCTTTGAATAACGCGTGAAGCACGTGATATGGGGTCATTGGTTTCCGTGCTATTCACAACCGTTTGGTGCATCACATAAGAACGCCTATTATAGAAGTATACTCACCAGTGGGCGTCAGAGTAGCGACTGTAGCCATTACACCTCGAGAAAATGAACTGATATGAGACTAACTTAACAGCCACAAACCGTTTTAAGATGGGAAATATATTCCCTTCGTTTTGGCAAGTCGTTCAACAGTCGGAAATTTTCACTCTGAAACTGTGTAAATCAAAAATGTCAAAAATACATGTGTAAATCAACGGGCGAATATGCACAGGGAAAGTCAAAATTTTCATGTAAAATTTTTTCGTGGTCACTCAAGATTTTTTCAGACTGCAAAAATCAGTTTCCCATGGCCTGAATTCATCACTCAACAGATTTTTCGCAGAAGGGAAAAATATTTTATTTCTTCGAAAATTTTTTTACATTATTTCAATATATTTTATGACATTCAAGAAATTTACTTTTCGCATCCCTGAGAATTCCCTAAGGAAAAAAGACATTACCGCTTCAAAAAAGCAGTGCTGCAAAATATGTTCGCTTTCCTCAGCTGAGCTCAAAAATTTCCTCACTAATCACAGGAGTTTATATACGAATCGGGAGAAAAGTGTACAGAAACTAACAAAATTTTCTCAGAGTTTCGATATTGTCACCAACACATGTGGTTGATCATATGCAAATCTTACCGCACTGCAAAAAAGACACTACCCTAATTAAAATGACATTGAAACTATCTTTTTCCCGTTGAAAGCAACTTTTCGAAATTCAGCATTGTCAACCCTGCGAATGAACAAAATAATATCATCTAAATGATATAAACAACGAGTAAGGCACACGCACTGAACAACAGAGGTTGTAGTATAATGATGATAACATTTCTGAACTTCTCTAAGTGGGGGGGTGAATTATTCCGCCTGGTAAGCCGTGGATTTTTCCTGTAGGACCCGGGCGTGCTAAGGCCTCTCGTCTCGATTCCCTAGCTCGTTCAAGCTCATCGACATAAATGGATCCTCGTATGTGAATGCCAGACAAACTCAGGTGCCATTCTGAAGTGGAATCAATTCCCTACTAGAGGAGATATGACGATATGGAGAAAGCCATATACAGGGTGGCTGGCGCCCGTCCATTGACAATCCGATGCATCATAGACAGCGACATCGATCATAGAATGTGATGTTAATGAGAAAATGATTTCCGAGTGTATGAGTGAGACTATCAATGTAGATCGACTATGGCTGGCACACAATTTTGGAGTTTGGGACTTCATAAGGGGTCGTTTACGATTCAACTAATCATAGGATGTACAACACGTCGTATCTTACATGTACGTGTTAGTGTAGACTTTTTCGGAGACACCTGCACACAATCCTTGATACTTAGCCTGACCTTTAGCTAGCTACTTAGTCTTGCTATACACTGCTGTATTTACTAAGTTACTGGAAACTACATCGTTGTGTTTATCATGGCTTCTAAGACCGAGGCCAATCATTAGTACAAAGGTGGCGCATAGATCTAGGCGCATATATCCGAGTTTCTAATTGGCATATAAAGCAATTGATATTATTATTATTGGCATATGAAGCATAGTTGCTTGGCAGCAAAAAAGTGACTGCGAAAATAACAAGTTTTGTTATGCATTGCCGTTGCAGTTGTTGTTATTATTGTCCTTTATCGAGATGTCCACTGTGGAGGACTTCAGCAGAGAACTTGAAAACAAGTTAACTGCTGTTATGAGTGTTACTCCGGCGGTGAAAGAAAAATTAAGTAAGTCGAGTTCACTGAGATCACATACATGTACTCTCCAGAAAGTCGCGGGAAAATGCTCGCGCGTGATCGTTTGTCGCATCTGTGCGATCCGGACCCAGGCTCTGTGCTAGAGCTCAGCTCATTAGCTGCTGATGGACTCTACGACGGGCGGTTCCCTGGGGCGGGGCTGGTGACGGCGATAGCAAAAGTAGTTGTCGTCTGCTGGTCAGGAGGCCGGGGGTATATACGTGGTCAGGTATGCGGCATATGGTGCGCTGTTATTATTAATGAGGGCTCTACTATGGGGGGAACATGGACTGGTTTATCGTGCGAAAAGGTGAATATAGGAAGAGAGCGATTTCGATCGGTTCGCATTAAAGTGCGAAGTAAACAGTTATGCATATGTAGATTTCCGAGATGCTTTCATACGACTATACGCTTCTAAAACGTTGCTGTCATTAATCGATTCACATTGTTATCATTCAAAGTTGACTTTCGAGGGCTAAGTTGCATAACGGTTTGGTTCATCACACTGTACACGTCTCTTCAGGCGCTTCGTCTTCAGCAAATCGCTATGGAGCTCGGTCTGCCAGCACTGTAATAGAGCCGCTAGAAATTTTCCCTGGTTTTTTCTCAGCGTTGTTGTTACCTCAGATACATAGTTGATTCTGGTGGCGCATTTTTGCATACTCAAGCGGAATCCTTTCCCGAGAAATTCGGCCGCATTTTTAGCAACGAGGCGAAAATGTCTGTAGGTGTTGAGAATACATTGGAGTTTCACGGCTACCCTAGTGATATGAAAAACACTAGTGAGAAACATATTTCACGACTACTGCATATCACCGCGAATATCGCGTTTTTCACAGAGTATTACGACGCCACTTCACGTAAAACGGGTAGTCGTGAAACTCCAATGCTCTCTGCGTAGGCCCAGGGGTACCCTCAACTGGCTGCAGTAGTGGGTATGTCAACTGCAGGTGGAGCTTATGTAAGTCGTATACAGTATAGTTAACACGCATATCGATTACAATGGCGAGCGCGATGTTCATCAGAACACGTTGGTACTGTAATGACATGATTATTATGCGTTGATTCTTCGCTTATCGAATCGAAAGTCGATTCCGTCCTGCGGGGCGCATGAAAATACAAGTTAATTTGTTAACAAAAAAATAAAAAAATGTTAACAAAAAAGGAAAAAAAGTGTTAACAGATTCTCGTCACTAGAATGAGGATCAAGTATAAATTTTCTTATCGAGTGGCAGTAAGAACTCGATAAGCGCCGAAGCTCAGATCCCTGCGATGTGTGACGAGATTGTCATGTGCGAGACCAACGGCACGATCTACCTCGCTGGCCCTCCCTTAGTGAAAGCAGCAACAGGGGAAGTAGTCAGCGCACAAGATTTAGGAGGAGCTGTTGTTCATACTTTGGTCAGCGGTAGGGCAGTCGACTAGGGCTATGGATAAGCTCACTGGGAGCGCTCAGGAGTATCCGACCAGATTTCGCCCCTTCCTGAAGGGCACCAGGGAACGATCCCGGTTGAAGTAGAGAAAGCTGCTATTGATATGCTAAGGCATCTAACAGAGGCGCACTGTGGAAGATTTAGGAGTATTCAAACGATTACATTACCGTCTGTTGAGCGCGCCGTGGAGTTCCCAAAAGACGCGCGGCAGGTAGGAGAGATGTTTTCACGTTGTTAGGGTTGGAGGAATATATGTCGGCTTTCCTCACTGATTATAGGAGTTTATAAGAATTCGGGTAGAAGTTTACAAAAACCAATAAGAAATTGCCAAGATTCGCATATTGTCACCAACACATGTAGTTGAGCGTATGCATATTCCTCTTCCCCCTATACTGCGAATCATATTGATTCATGTGATCAGTTACTCGATCAAATGCTGGTTGGCGGTTGCCAAGACGGTTTCAGAGAGTTCATGCCCAGTGTCGGCACAGTGAGAAGAAAAATCATGTTTTTCTCATCGCATCGTCTAGTCGCTCCTCGTTGGTTTGGGCAGTTGGTGACGGTGGTGGCCACCTCGCTTTTATGCTCGGCTGCAAGGACGAGTTGTCCGCTGGAGATGCCCGGAAAGGGGTGACACCTGATAATTATTATATATATTTAACATAGAGAGATATATCCTATTGATAAAGTCTACTATTAACATGTTTATATTTTGCCATAAACAGGTGTATTTCCTGTTTACGGTTGAAATTGGAGTTTCACCCGTTTTACGTGAAGTGGCGTGATACTCTGTGAGAAACCCGATATTTTCGCGGTATGCAGTAGTCGTGAAATATATTTTTCACTAGTGGTTTTCATATCACGGGTGAGACTCCATTGTATTTTTGCAAAATTGTATGTAAAATCCAGAAAATGATTTCATCGAACCACCCGTATTAGAAGTCCCTCCGGGGAGTGTGAGGTTTTCTGTTGTTGTTGTTGTTGTTGTTGCTGTTGTTGTTGTTGTTGTTGTTGTTGTTGTTGCTGTTGTTGCTGCTGCTGATGCTGCTGCTGCTGCTGCTGCTGCTGCTGCTGCTGTTGTTGTTGTTGTTGTTGTTGTTGTTGTTGTTGCTGTTGTTGTTGTTGCTGTTGTCGAGTGATATTCTCTAGGTAATTATAAACTTGTTGTTATTCACGTATAGACCTAACCATTGATTTGGATCATCAGGTACGCTTCCTGAAAGTGTTAAATAAGAAGAACTCACGACTGCGCTACAATTGCCTTGTGGTTATTCACGCCAAAGAGGTCACCAACGAAGACGACCGCGCAAGTGCTGAGTTCTACCGCAAACTGCACTTATTCAAGACTCCTAAAGTTGCTATTGTCACAAACAAGGACTTTCTCGGAGTTGGAGCCAAGCATTTTAAAGCACACAAAGTAGACAAGCTGTCGAATCATATACCTGGACTCTCGCCTGTAGATGCTTCTACCACAGTCTCCCACAGCGAGCTGCTTGGATTTCACATTTCGTTTTCAATGGCCAGATGTCGTTAACGCCTTCAAAGGTCATTATTGGCTCCTTATGTGGTTTACTATTCTTATTATAGATACTGCACTCATTCGAGACGATGGTGTTATTGATAGTCGCGATACTAAGCTTGTTGTAGCGCAATGCGCTGGTATTTGCAACCAACGTTTCGTTTCCGCATGTATGTGAGTTTTCAACAATCTCTTCCCACTGCGATGTTGTGTAAAAAAGTTACTAGTCGGAACGCAAGCCTCGCGGCAAAACAAATTTACTAAAATAATCACTTCTCAATTTTCGAGGCTCAAAGCGCCGGAGTATGTGACGGTTTTACCCTCACAATTTTATACATGTCAGTGAGTTCAATTTCGTTGTCAAAATAATGCTAGTAAATGTCCCTTCTCGAACGAACTGTAATCACGCAACAACAGTAGTTTGCATTTGTGTACAGTCTGCACCGTGAGCTTAGCGAGCAAGGGTCGTCAAAGGAGTTGTCTGCTATGTGATGATATCATCAGTTCTTCAACAGCCCCCTGAATCAGGGGCCCTGATAGTGCGATTAGCACAAAGTGAATCTTTCTGAACGTAGATAACCCCTACAGAAGTCTTCCGATATTCCACTTGCACGACTCTGCGCTATTCCAACATCGTATACATATTAGTATTCATTTCACTCCGTTTTGACCCTCTGTGGTAACGTGGCTGTGATATTTTCGCATTACCACCAGAGTGCCGCAACTGCGGTAATGTCCGCGACTTGCGAACTAACATCATTACTATCCTCTATAAATCAAGTCCTTTGCAACCATCTTGAACTCCTCTCAAAAAATCGATAGTTCACCACTACTGACAACACAACTCCCGCAAATGGTCGGAAAAGGTCGTTGCCCATTTTCACTGATCAATGCATGATATCGAATTATGATGGAAGTTACTCTCTCAATCGGTGCTCGGGTACTACAAACGAAAAACTCGACTGCCTACCTTACCTCGCCGAACTCTACCTTCACCATTCTCCTTTCCTTGCAGTCCTACCGGTGTGTCGCTGCCCAGACGCCCGGTCCTTTGCCCACCAAGGAGGTTACTACTG
>NW_003204008.1:106616-108566 GCF_000006405.1 Perkinsus marinus ATCC 50983
AGTTGTTCCTGTATGTAAATACCAAGATCAGTGCCGTCGTCAGTCGGGAAAGGCATGCTCCCATGCTGCTGTTGTTGCTGTTGAGTTGGGGAGCTCACATCACTAGGATTCGAAGACGATCTCAGAGGACTCGGGTCCAGAGGGTGACGCCTACTAGAACCTACCAAGTGGTGACACGACGATAGGTGTCACCATCAAACCACCTAGTTCTTGCTGAGCATAAGCATACGACGATACAGGTACCCCTGCTGATGGTTGCAGAGGAGTATTAGTGCCACTCACCAATGGACACCTATACGGCAATACGCCTATACACATTCGTAGACTATTACCATTCGGAACCCGCTGGTGGCATATAACTAAGTTCATGCGAGGGGACGCTAGCGAACGCTGGATCGTCGAAGCTGTCACTCGAGCACGAGGACTGTAGAACAGATAGTAACAGTAGTAGTAGGTCATATATCTCACATGCTGACTAAACGGTGAGACTCTATCCCTATTATTCCCTCCCAAACGCCTATGATGGGCCGCGATATGCATATGCACTCGTCCCTGACCACTAGCCTGAAAAAACGAAAAAGTACCATTCAAAAATCGCTTCGCTCCGCTAAACCAACCAACACTACTTGCTGAAGCATCGAGGATGCTCCCATGCCACCCTGGCGTTGCCCATATTGCCCTGAAATGCATCCATCGGTACCCCCAAATATTATTCCCAATACCGTGACTTCCGCTACTATGAACGCTGACCCCCGGAGAGGGCGACTGATACACTTGGTGACTTCTCGACTGCGTCGCACTTTGTAGTCCACGAGGCGCGTCCCCTCCCTATTTCAAAACCGCCATACCACTCCTCCTTAACATTCTCCTACAGGACGATTCTGCCCGGACTTTGATCCGTATAGACCCACGCCTCCTGCTTGTTGTTGTTGGTGATAATGATGATGAGAACCTACTGCACCCGTGCGGCAACAGAAACTCCACATGTTTTGGTGACGATATGGAAATTCTTGCTGGTCCCTTTACACTTCTAACTCTTCAACTCAGTCCTGTACTACTCATCGTAAGAATATTTGCTGTTGTTCAACTGCATGCTTTGGTGAAAATCCACACACTTCTACCCAAAATTTTTCGTGAATTTTCATAATGTAGCGATAAAAATCACAAACTCAGTTGAGAAAATCCAATATATATACTACTACTCAATGAGTAGTAGTATACATATTTGATTTTCTATTATAAAAATATATGATATATATTATAATATTAATATATTTTCAATATATATTATATATATGATTTTCTATATATTTGATTATATATTATGAGTAGTACTCATAGCATCAACTCACCCTTAGTAGCATACATCATATCATGAGTTCTACCAGTGTCCGTCCCCCCGGGACTCCCGTGTACCAGAGTATGGCTGAAATACGCAGTGTGGAGGAAAAATATGCACATCGTTTGAGTACATAGGGAAAATTTTGGGTGGAAATTTTCTCATCGATTCCTCTACATTTTCACATAAATTCGTATATATACTCCTAAGCTCAGCTGAGGAAACCAAACACATATTCCGACACAGTTCTTCACTTTAACACTTCACACAAGTTTACTATAGGGCCAGTCTTGGAGTAGGAATATATGTAATCGCTTTCCTCAGCTGAGCTCAGGAGTTTCCTATACAGTGTTGGAGTAGGAATATATGTAATCGCTTTCCTCAGCTGAGCTCAGGAGTTTCCTATACAGTGTTGGAGTAGGAATATATGTAATCGCTTTCCTCAGCTGAGCTCAGGAGTTTCCTATACAGTGTTGGAGTAGGAATATATGTTCGCTTTCCTCACCTGAGCTCAGGAGTTTCCTATACAGTGTTGGAGTAGGAATATATGTTCGCTTTCCTCACCTGAGCTCAGGAGTTTCCTATACAGTGTTGGAGTAGGAATATATGTT
>NW_003204008.1:108666-112373 GCF_000006405.1 Perkinsus marinus ATCC 50983
AAGTCGATAAGTTTAATTTTCGTATTACCGTTTCCTGGAGAAAAATAAAGAAGTTTCGTAAACTTAACATGAAGTAATATATAACAACTATGAAATATTGACAAATATTTTTATAAATTTTTGCAAGATAAAACTAATATATTCTCTCAAACTGCAGAGAACTCCCAGGAAAAAAATCTAGATGTAATCCGACACAGCAGATGAACTCCAGTTTGTCGTTTTCTTGATAAAACAATGTAGTTTCACGACTACCCGTTTTACGTGAAGTGGCGGCGTAAAACTCGGTGAAAAACGCGATATTCGCGGTGATATGCAGTAGTCGTGAAATATGTTTTTCATATCACTAGGGTGGTGAAACTCAAATGCTTAGACCACACGTTTGCTCCCGACAAGAGTTTGATGTCAAGAATAGATATAAGCATCATCACATTCCTTCTTATCCGACCTACTGCACTTGAAAATTTTCATCAATCTCCAATGATTTTCTAAACGTGCGACACAGAATTTATTTTTTATATTCATTTCAGATGCAGAAAAATACTACTGGAGTTTCGTCACCCTAGTGATATGTAAAACACTAGTAGAAAATATATTTTACGACTACTACAGGCCGCGAATATCGCGTTTTTCACCAATTTTAATGCCACTTCACGTAAAACGGGTTCACGTGAAACTCCACTAAAACTACCAAGAGAAAAAATGCCAGATATATACGTATACTACTAACACTGAGTGATAAAAGTATACAAGAACATAAAGTTTCACCACCCTAGTGATATGAAAAACATATTCCACAACCGCTGCATATCACCACTAATACTAGGAGTTTATAGAAAAATTAGAGTAGAAGTGAACTGAAAATAATGAGAATTTCCCGAAATTTCCTCGCAGTTTTCATATTGTCACCAACACATGTAGTTGAGCATTGCATATTTTCCCACCACACTGTTGAATATGTGAAAAAATTCATCACGAAAAAAATAAATTTTTCGTCTACTTACGTAACAAGAAGTATATTTTCCGGTTTCAAATCGCAATGAATGATCCCTTGTGTTTGCAAACAGACCAACGCTCGTAGTAGTTGATCCATAATCGACTTAATCATATTAATAGGTAACCCTCGGAAGGAATTCTGCAACGGAAATAATTACCCAACGATTATACCCATTATTTTCTCACCTGTTTTAACACGTCATACAAGTTCATACTCAATTGCTCGAACACCTACGAAAAACTCATCTCGATAGGAGCCGCGCTCAAGAACGCTTATATACGTAGTTTCACGCTGATGATATCAAAAACACTAGTGAAAAACATATTTCACATTTTACTAGGCGGAAAACAAATGTGTTATCGATCGCGAAAACATATTTACATGGAGTATTACACCACTTCACGTTAAACGGGTGAAACTCCTATATCACGACATATGTTGGAGTAGGAATATATGTTCGCTTCCCTTAGCTGAGCTCAGAAGAGTTTCCTATACAGTGTTGGAGTTGGAATATATGTTCGCTTTCCTCAGCTGAGCTCAGGAGTTTCCTATACAGTGTTGGAGTAGGAATATATGTTCGCTTCCCTTAGCTGAGCTCAGAAGAGTTTCCTATACAGTGTTGGAGTAGGAATATATGTTCGCTTTCCTCAGCTGAGCTCAGGAGTTTCCTATACAGTGTTGGAGTAGGAATATATGTTCGCTTTCCTCAGCTGAGCTCAAGAGTTTCCTATACAGTGTTGGAGTAGGAATATATGTTCGCTTTCCTCAACTGAGCTCAGAAAAGTTTCCTATACAGTGTTGAAGTAGGAATATATGTTCGTTTTCCTCAACTGAGCTCAAAAGTTTCCAAAGCTAATTATACACCTTAAAAACGAATTCGGGTAGAACTCTACCATTGAAAAATCCAAAATTTCCCTCAGAATTTTCATACGAACACATATGCTTATTTTCCCCCAACTGCATCGAGTAATAAATTACTATGCATAGATGTTTTCTGTATACAAAATAATCTGTCATTTTCACTATGCGAGTGTCATAATATCGATTTAGCAGTTGGAGAATTCGCACTTCAACCAAGGCTTGTTGAAAGTACCTTACAAGGAAAATGATTCGAAATGAAACTCCCTATTCTCTCTTCATTACGCTGGCTTATTCTTTATTATTTTTACAGCAAAACTGCGGTTATCGCAGGTCACGCAGCGGAGCACTTGACCGAAAGTGCCTGACCAAATACCCACACAGGTTCGATCCCTGGTGCCCGCATTTTTCCTACCATGCCCGAGTCGATCGGCGATTTCGTAACCATACCCTTCGGGATTAGCAATAACGTCGTTAACCCGACATATAAAATCACCTTCTGCGTTATCGTAACCGTCATTTCTGCGAAACACACGAATGATCCTTCCGATTCACTTTAGCTGCTGCCAACCTGCACGGCTCTATGAGCTTAGTAAATATCCTTCTTGGTGCGTACTGATTACTGTACTGATAACTACTATCACAATCTTGATAGGTCTGTGTTATGGAAGATCCCAAAGCTCGAGGTAACTGCGAAAATTTCTAGTGAAAACTCACCGAGAGTAAGAGCTTACTTCACTGATATGCGCATCAGCAGGATTCGGTTTTACGACACTTGTAGTAGTACTTTTCGAAGCGTCATTTTCACTCTGAAAAACAATGGAGTTTCACCACCCTAGTGATATGAGAAACACTTGTGAAAAATATACTCCACAAATCACCGCGAATTTACGCCAAGCATTACGCCACTTCACGTAAAACGGATCGTGAAACTCCGATATGTTGCAATATAAAATGTTTTATGAACATTTCCATGTGAGAAAATGTGCCCATGGTCAACTACATGTGTTGGTGATAATATGAAAATTCCGAGGAAAATTCAGGAAATTTTTTCATTGGTTTCTGTATATTTCTACCCGAATTCGTATATAAACTCCTATAATTAGTGAAGAAACTCTTCTGAGCTTAGCTGAGGAAAGCGAACATATATTCCTACTCCAACACTGTATAGGAAACTCCTGAGCTCAGCTGAGGAAAGCGATTACATATATTCCTACTCCAACACTGTATAGGAAACTCCTGAGCTCAGCTGAGGTGAGCGAACATATACTCCTACTCCAACACTGTTTCCATGTTTTCCAATAACACTATTTCGTGTAGTGGAGGAATATGCAATACAATATCAAATCATGGTAAAATTTTCAAATCAACTGATCTCACAAAATTGTATTTTTTCCGAATGAAAAAAAAAGAGTACGAGTTTAGTCGCTAAAACACTAGCAGCAACAGCAGCTCGGATGCTGCTATGATGAGCTCGCAGTTTCTGGTAAATTATATGACGACTATGATGATTGTCATCCATTTTCATTTTCAAACGGAGTCCTCCCTTGTTTAAACACAAATGACATCTACTAGCCATATGCGAACCTGAGCGCTAGGGACCTTTATATATTCATTAATTCTGTTAAACAAGCTTCCACAAAGTCTTGTATTTTGCGTTACCCTCTAGTCATATATTAACCGATATAGATTTATATACTTGATATCATATAAACTGTGTATTATTAATATATTGAGTATAAAAGGTATTATTATAAATATATCATAATATCAATATAAAAATAAGTAATATATAACTAACGATACTAGCAGCCCGCGTCGCTTCGCTCCGGGGAAGCTCTAGCTACTACGGAGG
>NW_003204008.1:112473-114671 GCF_000006405.1 Perkinsus marinus ATCC 50983
CTAACTACGTAAGTGTACCCTCGAAATCAACGAAAATTCTCCAAAATTTTCATATCATCACCGAACTTCCCCTCACACTGCACTAGCCTCTACCAAACCCACCTAGACGCCCTCTGGCCTTGTCCATGAGTTGCCGACAATACACGTTGGGCAACAACAGCAGGCGCTGCTGTCGAGGACCCCAGATGCTGTTGATGTTGTTGTTGTTGCATTTGGTGTTGCAATCGTGAATAGTGTGCAGGTGGGGAAACTCCCAAGGGTAGAGGATGACCAGAGTTCATCAAATACCTAAAATACTACTATTCCAAACAGTTATGCATATGTAGATTTCCGAGATGCTTTCATACGACTATAGACTACGTAACGCCTCTAAAACGTTGGTGTCTTCAATCGATTCACATTTTTATCATGTTGGTATTACTCAAAGTTGACTTTCGAGGGCTAAGTTGAAAATACTACTTTGCATAACGGTTTGGTTCAGCACACTGTAGTGAAAAACATATTTCACATTCAAGTCGGCGAAAAACGCATATGAGCTGCGAATAACGCGTGAAGCACGTGATATGGGGTCATTGGTTTCCGTGCTATTCATAACCGTTTGGTTCATCACGCTGTATTTCCAAAACTGTTATTACTCATTCCACAACCATAATTTTCACACACTATACGAGCCCCCAGATTTCCCTACTTTCCATGAATGAAACCTTGAAAGTAACTATCAGGCACCTTATGGAGTGCCGGTCGATAACTAACAGGCATCGTATCGTCCGGTAGGGGAATACCTAGACACCAGCAGCCTTTCATGCGGACGACCCAGGTTCGATTCCCGCTACCAGCTTTGTTATTTTTCCCCGTGCCTTGCTCTTCCACTGTAACTGACCATCATCAGCAAATCATATTAGTTCACTTACAACCATAACACTACCACACCTTGCCGGTTTCCCTGCATCATCATACTCACAGCTGGAGCGCTTCCAACGTGTACTGGCTGATTATTGAGGAACCCCCGTAGATTCGAAGAGCCAGCTCCAGCTTGGCTTGGTGAGGACGCGTTAGAATATATAGATTCACTTCCCTTCAGCCTGCTACCACCCCCAGCACTTCCCCCCGAGGGAGAATACGCCCCCCGTCCCTGCCGATAGGGCGTCGATGGTGCCGACTCAGTCAGGTCAGCTACAGGGCGACTCTATACGAGGAAAAAAATCCCCATAATTCATCTCAGTGGTTTACACTAGAGTTATGCAAGAAGCTTGTCGTATCATCGATCAAGTTCATCAGGCACAGCTCTGCACTTCTCGGCAACCAATTCGAAGGTAACCCTGCTCCCGGTCTCCCATCGTCAACGAACAATGGATGTGTTAACGCCTGCACAAAAAATCACTTTCTAAATTTTCCCAAAAAATTTTTCACCTGTGCGGGAGTAATTCTCGTCGTGGGATCGAAATCAAGGCAGAGGTTCACGAGATGCAATATTCTTTCTCTTCTTAGCGTTTCTGTGAAAAATCAAAAAATTTTCCACTTTCCTAATTTTCACCTTCACTAAGCTGCTCTGGAGGTAGTCCCGCTTTAATCGGAGCTTGCATGATCATGTCACGTAGTGTGCTGTATCGCGAGTACTTCCTCGAGGGGTTTTCACTGCGCCACAAAATTATAATCACCAAAATTTCCATCCCCACCGTTTTCCTGTAGTTTCCTCATATTCTCTTCTATTTTTCAGTTTAAACCCCAGCCCAGTTCGTACCAAAATCTGAGAAAAAAATTCCCCAGGGAAAAAATTCTGAATTTTCAACGAAAAAATCATAATTTTTCCACCAGAAAACCAATTCCCGATGAAAAAAGTTTCAGAATTTCAAACGAAACTCATATTTTTCTCAAAATTTTTCTCCCAAAAACCGATTTCCGATAAGAAAAAGTTTACAAAAAAATATAATTTTTCCCCAATAAAATGAAAATCTGCATTCACCTGATTTTCCTCGCTAATTTCCGTCGAATTTTCCTGACCAAATCTGAGCGAAAACACACCAACATCAGCCGCTGGGTCCACTGGAGCCTTAGCCATCCCAGCATTAGAGTTTCCATTGCCATCTCCTGAAAACGCAGATAGGACTCCGTATAGGAGAAAAATATTCCACCTAATATCCGTAGCCGTCGTGATAGGACAACATGTGAGGACGTGATCTCATCCGTGAGAGCTCTCT
>NW_003204008.1:114771-119003 GCF_000006405.1 Perkinsus marinus ATCC 50983
TTTTCGCAGAAGGGAAAAATATTTTATTTATTCGAAAATTTTTTACATTATTTCAATATATTTTATGACATTCAAGAAATTTACTTTTCGCACCCTGAGAATCCCTAAGGAAAAAAGACATCACCGCTTCAAAAAAGCAGTGCTGCAAAATATGTTCGCTTTCCTCAGCTGAGCTCAAAAATTTCCTCACTAATCACAGGAGTTTATATACGAATCGGGAGAAAAGTGTACAGAAACTAACAAAATTTCCTCAGAGTTTCGATATTGTCACCAACACATGTGGCTGATCATATGCAAATCTTACCGCACTGCAAAAAAGACACTACCCTAATTAAAATGACATTGAAACTATCCTTTTCCTGTTGAAAGCAACTGTTCGAAATTCAGCATTGCCAACCCTGCGAATGAACAAAATATCATATAAATGATATAAACAACAAGTAAGGCACACACACTGAACAACAGAAGTTGCAGTAGTGATAAAAATGATGATAAAATCAATAACAGAAAAATTATACGCTATTCACGAAAACACTGTGAGTTTACTCAGGGTGTCGGCAGCGAATGTTTCGCAGAGTAAAAGGCGTAGTATAGTTAGGTAGGAAGACATGCAGCTTTGAGAAATAACGTTCCCCTAGGGTTTGATAACAATGGGGAAAATGATGTTTCTAATGTGATGATGACATTTACATGGGAAACTGATTGAAGAATGTGTTACTAGCCATACGTGGAAAATTCAAAATGAGTTTTCCCCTCCCGAGACCATTATAGGTTCCTGGATGATTCCGTGGACTGACCACGCACAGACAGCCATCGACGCATCGAGCTCCTTGTACGTACTCAACGTCTGGTTTGACGAACTGTCGGTTCTTTCTTCTCTTATTTTGACTTGTTTGAGTAGAGGGTCCTTGTGAGAGACAAGACGGAACTTACCGAGAGGAGACCCCAACAAACTCATTCATCATTGCGATGGACGTTTAGGAGGATACAGTCGAAGAACCCTACAGAGGGCATGCCCTCGTCCTCCATAACCTAATTGATACATGGTTTCGGAGAGAGGGTGGCCAGGCTTAGGGCGGTAGATCCATAATAGTGGGCCTGTTTCACGAGGATACTTAATTTAAGGCGCCTTAAATATAGGAGCAACTTAAGGAGTTACTTAAGGTATACTTAAGCCGTTACTTAAGTTTAAGGCGCAATTTGCTCCTATGAAACAGGCCCAGTATGATCAAAGGCCCCACCACGACATCGCGAGTCCGATATATTAAAAATCAGCTCAAGGCCTTGCTGGGCATTAGCACGAAAGGGTAATCACATCGATCGCACCGCGGCTGTGATTCTCAGCCTGAAAAAATATGTTGTAATTCGTCAACTGCAATTGTCGTCTTCAGCGTTCGTCGATTACCACAATTGGAGTAGGTGTCGAGGAGAGCCAAGAAGCTGCAACCGGTATCGAACCTTTGAGCAAACGTGAACTGGTTACCGCAGAATATGATAAAGAGTTGAGTAACGTTATTAGCCAACCCATCGTAGACGATCGAGCTAAGACGATACTCCAATTTGTTCGCCAGATCTAGGAGGTCGGTGAATATGAAGTTCCACAGCGCCAAGGCAACTTTACCGAGGATGCAGAAGTAGGAGAAACCGAGAAGCAGCTAGACTATTATAGTCCTTCCAGCTTGGGCTGTCGTTACTGTTGTTTATCGTCACTTCATTTTGTTGGGCCTGCCCCTGATCGAGAGTTCCGAGCTCTACGGAACTCACTTGCGGGGTCACACATAACCGGTTCGAGGAACCCTGAGACAGAAGGGCAATGAGCTCCCTAGCTGAAACGAAGATTTAAAAAAGCACAACCCAAAAATCGAACCCCCGACCTTCGGCATGAAATTTCACCGCCATAACCAATTTCGTTAAACCACAACACGATCTTTGACGTTCCTCTCATCGTCCATACCTATTCCCTGCAATCTGCAAGTAATACTCAGTTCTCCGATCAAGGCATCGAATAGGTTCTTTCTTCCTATCGACATGACCGAAGCCAGAAGACGTTCGACCATCACCGAAATCCGTGAGATGCAGGGGATCCCGGCACCGTCGGAAAAGAAGCCTCCGGTGACCTCATCCTTCAGCACAAGCAAGGAGGGCGAAGCGCCACCCGTTACCTGGACGCTGTTGTTACAATTCTGTATCTACGGTTTCGTCGCCTTGGCACCATGGAACTTCATCTTGACCGACTTGGTGTATTTGGATGACAAATTCAATCACGGTTTCGGTTCGACTATATCAATCTTCTACGGCTTGGCAGTCAACATCGCGCAGCTTTTCATTATCTTCTACGGCAACAGGTTTACCTTCGCTCCGCGATTCGATTGGGGATGTGGGCTGCTAGCAGTGTTCAATATTCTGCTCGCTGTTGTTGCGATGACAATTGGTACGGACAATCCTTCTCCCAACACTGGCCTTGGAAACGCCCTCGGAACTGTTTGTATTGTCTTCATCGCTTTTGGGCATGCAGTGATGGAGTCTACGGCCTTTGGGTTGGCTGCTCTCTGCCCTAAGTCTTGCATGAACTGGGTCATGGTCGGCGAGGGCATTGGTGGTGTTGTTGGTTGGCCAATTCTTTTACTATTAAATGTTATATTTGGAAATATAGAACGCCGAGATGAATGGGTCTGCTTTGTTTTATTCTTTCTCACATCGCTGGTCACTCTAGCGATCATTCCAATGTTCCGTGGTATCACGTCAAAGCATCCTCATATGAGATATGTACTCGCTATCGAAAAGAACAGAAACACGGCGAGCTCGCTGAAGGAACGTCAAACGAGACGCCCAGTGTGGATGATTCTCAAAGATGTCGCCCCGATGGCCTTCTGTGCTTGGTCGGTTCTCACTATTACATTTATATGCTTCCCAAGTCAGACCATGAAGTGGGAGGCCCAGGCCGGGACCGAGGACGCCACCAATGATTTCATACCCATGGTCACTTTTACTTATCAAATTGCCGATACTGTTGGCAGGTTCGCTCCCAATGTGGGTTTGATGATCCCTCAAAAGCCTCTCATTATCTTCGCTCTCTGTCGTGCTCTATTCATACCCTTGTTCATTTGCACTGCCCTCTACCCCACGACCAAGCCATTTCACTGGGATTGGTTCAAACATGTAGGAATGGTGTTCCTCGCTATCACCAATGGTCTTACTGCGACCTTATCCATGATGTATGGGCCACAACGCGTCCCTGCTGACAAAGCCGAACAGGAGGTCGCGGGGTATGCTATGGCTTTCTCGCTGATCAACGGCATTTTCATTGGAGGTTTACTCGGCACATTGACTGTTTTCTGTCTAGGAGAATAATATTGAAGATAATCTGTCCATTGTCGTGTGCATAGTTACAAATGAAATTATAACTTATCATCACAGGATTACCTATCTCAACGATTTCAACTTGTTAGTACCCAATTATTGTGTTCATTCATAGTTTCGATTGGGTTTAGTTACCTTTATAACAAGTAATACATGGAAAATAACAATGTCCATCTACTCTAAGGCTTCAACACTACCTGTTGACGGGAAAATCTTGGACAACTTTGATTCTTGGCCGCAGCCTCGACGGCTACTTCACCACTGGGAGGATATTTCCTCGATTATTCTCTTACAAAAAATAGAAATGTAATAACTATTGTTGACCGGGGAAGAGCTTCTCTCTACGAGGTGCAAGATAATCTCATAATGTTACAATAGTTATTTATAACACCATTGGGAAGTGGTACTTTCACGCTGATTGAGGGGATGCTTTTGTTAGTCATCTTCCCAGTCTAATAATCATAAACGCCTCACTTCCGCTTATGTTGATATGTCGGCGTGTTTCACATCTTGTGAGAATTTCCATTTGGGACTCAACCATTCACGTGGGAAGAATTGAACTCAAATCTGTCACCATACGGGAAACCTATCCCTGATCAGCATTCACGTCGATACATGGATGACGACAATAGTCTATGGACCGAGTAGCTCTAGATGATATACATAATGCATACATATGCAAGGAGAACAGGCTTACAAGAATTCACCTGTGTGATATTCGATGAGAAACAATGTTCAAATACTCAAGTGAAATCGACTTGATCGTCACTTAGTTCGGCATATATCTGCCATAGTGTGATAATCATCACAATCATCATAACCCATGCTTGTTGAGAAAGCTTGGCCATAGAAACACCGCGACCATCTGAAGT
>NW_003204008.1:119103-120947 GCF_000006405.1 Perkinsus marinus ATCC 50983
GCGCAGAAGGATAGTTTACCGCATCCACGACCCATCTTGCAAGACGCGTGATATGCAAACAACATACACTCTAATCGAGGCGCATTGAACTCACTTCGACCATCACGGTGATTTTCGCCCGTGGGAAATAGTCGTCCTTCAGACAATTCGCACACTGCTCGGTGAGCATCCAGTACATTCTGTTGACAATATTAGAGTCTTCCTGGTACCTACAAATGACGAATGTACAAAATCGGCGACCACGTTCGACTTCAAACTGACACGCACTTCACAAACAATCTCATCAACTTTTCGCGACTTACTTGCCGTTCGGGTCAATGATGTAATTACGATAAAGCATCATGAGCGCCGAGTCGGCATGCTCCATGACGTAACGTGTGCCTTCCTCGTCCTCAGCGCCTTGAATAGTAGCTTGTAGGAGTACCGAGCCAGAGGGGTATCCCAACTGGGCAGTCAATCGACCCTTCATGTTGTTGGCCTCGACGAGAGCTTCCCGGACGAGCTTCGGGTCCACATGCTCTACGTCGTAGCTCAAACCGATGGGCATGATCTCCCGAATCACAGAAGAACCGACATAGTCCCGTAGCCACTCTTCGAAGGTCGCCACAAATTCGACCATTTTCTCACCGTTACGCTCAACCACATCGCCGTAGGTCATCCAGAGGACCCTCGAGCCGGCTCCGGGCAACTGACGAAATGCTCGCGCAAACTTCACCAAGTTGTCAGGTTCGACGATGCCCTTCCAGTTGGAGTAGTCAGCAACGTTGATATATACATCACCACAGTTCCAGGCCATGCCAATGTCGGACTCGAGAAAATCGAGGAGATCCCGGTTGCCAGCCCGCCAGAAGGATTGATCCCATGAGTAGGTGCCAAGGCTCTTGCCACTACAAGTGCCTTCCGACACGGAGCTACCACCGGCTTGGGGCTCATTGACAGATTGCCCACGTAGGATCTTAGCAACCGCTTCGGCGTCACAACCGGAGAATACAAAAGTAAGGTTCACAAGCAGGGCCGTGGAGAGGATAAGTAGGAGCATACTAACAACGAATTGATCTGAAGAGGAAGAAGACGGAAATAAACGGTCTAAAGTTGCGCTGTTCACAGGTCATGTTGGTGGTTTCAAAAATCCGCCGATTAAAATCTCGCTCGCCCCTATGATCGATCGCATCCGTGTTGGCTATTAATAGTAATTAATAGTAAGTTAAGGAGGACGAACAGTCACCATGGTAAGTCGGGGCTGTGGGGTGTATAGATCGCTTTGCGGTTTTTCAAACGTTCAGTGGTAGCATCAACTGTATAGATTTCGTTGTTGTGATGGTAGGTTGTTAAGACCGAGCTTTGCAGTTATACGGAGTTCCGTGTCTACCCTGGACACGGCCAGCGCTTCATCGCTAAGGACGGGAAGGTAACTCGGATGAAGAAATAGGACACTCTCATGGTGTCTCTCTCCAGGCACATTTCTTCTTCAACTCGAAGGCCGCCTCCCTTTTCCAGCAGCGCATCAAGCCCGTCAAGTTGACTTGGACTGAGAAGTGGCGTCGTCTGAACAAGAAGGTCAGGACCACTGAGGTACTACTACTTCATACATCCAAGTGGTGACACGCATGCGTCACCGGTATAGGTCGCCCGCAAGAAGACTCGTCGCACTGTGAAGGTCCAGAAGGCCATCATGGGTCTCTCTCTGGAGGACTTCCAGAAGAAGAAGTCTGAGCGCACTCAGCTCCGCAAGGAGGCTGATGCCAAGAGGGCTGCCGAGCTTAAGGAGAAGGAGAAGGCCAAGGCTGCTCGCGCTGCTGCTAGCAAGACTGCTAAGCATCAGGAGAAGCCTGTCGCCGCTAAGA
>NW_003204008.1:121047-124271 GCF_000006405.1 Perkinsus marinus ATCC 50983
AACAACAGACAAGTGTTGGAGGAATATATTTTCACTTTCCTCAGCTGAGCACAGGAGTTCGGATGGAATTGCATAGAAACGAAAAAATTTCACCAGCAAATATAAATCACCATGTGCGTATTTCACCACGCTGATTTCGAGAAATTCAGCCCTGCATATTGCAAAAACATTTTCGTCGATACTACCAGCGCTCCGAATCCTGTACAACATGCTTGTCAGTGACAGCGTCCTCCGGAGGCGGCAACATTGAAGCCATCTTGTCGGGCCACGTTACGAGAATGTTACAAAGGACCTACAATACTCACATCATGAATTCGATATCCAATAACTCTCTATTCGTTGAATCTATACATGCTGTACATTGGAGTTTCACCACCCTAGTGATATGAAAAACACATTTCACAAACTACTGCATATCACCACGAATACGCCACTTCACGTAAAACGGGTCGTGAAACTCCATCAATTTTCATATGATTCAGAGCTATTACTTTCTCAGTGACCATCGCCTTTCTCGCCGAGCTTTGACTTTCAAATTGCACATACGCCACCTGTGCACCTGTGTTAGGATCTGCTTCACAAATCGCCTAAAAAAGTCTATGCTGATCTCCAGGGTAGTATAGGAACTGACCAGGTACTCAATCTTCTCAGGGTTGGGGAAGAGGCGATCAAGTAACTTCACATTCAAGGGACTAATAACACAGCAGAAGGAGAAGGTCCCAGGTTCGAATCCCAGCAAGGGCACTTTTACCCCTTTTCCAATTTTCCTAAATATGCTATCGCATCAGCTGAATACCACTGTGGTGGGTCCCCTAATTCCATGCCACTATCTCGAATGCTTTCCGAGGGCAGCAAAGTGACCATCAGCATTCTCGGTGCTACTTGAGCTGGACGATTAAGATCGTATTCCACCCGTTCGTACAGCCTACAATGTGATGAATAACGCGGAAACCAATAACCCCATACCACGTGCTTCACGCGTTATTCGCAGCTCATATGCGTTTTTCGCCAACTTAAATGTGAAATATGTTTTTCACTACAGTGTGATGAACCAAACCGTTATGCAAAGTAGTATTTTCAACTTAGCCCTCGAAAGTCAACTTTGAGTGATAACAATGTAAATCGATTGATGACACCAACGTCTTAGAAGCGTTACGTAGTCTATAGTCGTATGAAAGCATCTCGGAAATCTACATATGCATAACTGTTTACTTCCCACAGTGTGTTACACTTGTTGTTGTAAACAGTAATTACCCAATTCCTCGCCCTACCTGCGGAAACCTTGATAACGATCCTTCGGGACCAAGTGCTTGTACTGCGCCATAAACGTCAACGCCTCCGCCTTTTTTCCAAACTTGTTAAAAAGGCCCGCGACATCCATCACTGCACTAGCGGCCTGATACGAAATGTGATATGAAACTGCACATAGTAGAATTTCACCCTAGTGATATGAAAAACATATTTCGCACTTCACGTAAAACGGGTTATGGAACTCCAGTATAATGCAGTCCACGGAATCATCCAGGAACCTATAATGTTCCCGGGAGGGGAAAACTCATTTTCAATTTTCCACGTATGGCTAGGAACACATTCTTCAATCAGTTTCCCATGTAAATGTCATCATCACATTAGAAACATCATTCTCCCCATTGTTATCAAACCCTAGGGAGCCTCCCTGATATTTCCCACCCTCGTTCGTCATTCGATGCACTGTATATGCTAATACACATATTTCATATCACCGCGAACATCGCGTTTGTTTTTCACAAAATATCACGCCACTTCACGTAAAACTGCACATAATATAGCCTATGTATGCTAATACACATATTTCACGACTACTGCTGTATATCACCGCGAATATCGCCCTTTTCCACAACTTCACGTAAAACTGCATACCCTAATTCCTTGCTCAATGCACTGAGTATGCCAATATAATGCCCTCTTATAATCTCGTACATTCTCCGCTCGCTTCGCCAACGTATACGGTGATGAGTCCTAAACAAGCACAATACAGTAAAAGTAGCACATACTACTACTACTACTACTACTACTACCCTTGGAAGTGTGATGGAACTACTACGACGATAAAGTACTTCATCTTGCAACCCGTCATCAACAATATCAAGAGCCCTTCGCGAGCCGACCATCGCACGCTGTGGCAGCAGAGGTAGATTTCCCGCTAGTTGCGGACCGCACATGGGAATTCTCTCAGTAGCATTAGCATTCAAGTCCCCAACGTTATTGTCGTAGTTGTGGTTATAGCCTCCGCCGTTGGAGGAGGGTTCTATAAGAAGCCCAACTCCATGGAAAGAGCCAAAAAAGTCCGGCTCGCTGCCGAACATTAGAAATACTAACTACAACATAATACGTAAATATTCGGTCCAAATGTAAAGGTGATATTCGGGGGGAAAATGGTAAAAATTCTCATTGCTTTTTGTACATTTATACCCAAATTCTTAGGTAAATTTCAATGCCTAACGAGAAGAGTCCTAGACTCAGCTGAGGAAAGCGATTACATATATTCCTACTCCAACACTGTATAAGAAACTCTTCTGAGCTCAGGTGCTGAGGAAAGCGATTACATATATTCCTACTCCAACACTGTATAGGAAACTCCTGAGCTCAGGTGCTGAGGAAAGCGATTACATATATTCCTACTCCAACACTGTATAGGAAACTCCTGAGCTCAGCTGAGGAAAGCGATTACATATATTCCTACCCCAACACTGTATAGGAAACTCCTGAGCTCAGCTGAGGAAAGCGATTACATATATTCCTACTCCAACACTGTATAGGAAACTCCTGAGCTCAGCTGAGGAAAGCGATTACATATATTCCTACCCCAACACTGTATAGGAAACTCCTGAGCTCAGCTGAGGAAAGCGATTACATATATTCCTACTCCAACACTGTATAGGAAACTCCTGAGCTCAGCTGAGGAAAGCGATTACATATATTCCTACTCCAACACTGTATAGGAAACTCCTGAGCTCAGCAGCTGAGGAAAGCGATTACATATATTCCTACTCCAACACTGTATAGGAAACTCCTGAGCTCAGCTGAGGAAAGCGATTACATATATTCCTACTCCAACACTGTATAGGAAACTCCTGAGCTCAGCTGAGGAAAGCGATTACATATATTCCTACTCCAACACTGTATAGGAAACTCCTGAGCTCAGCTGAGGAGAGCGAACATATATTCCTACTCCAACACTGTAT
>NW_003204008.1:124371-125373 GCF_000006405.1 Perkinsus marinus ATCC 50983
GTCGCCGCTAAGATGCCCAAGCAGAAGCAGTCTCGCACTGGCAAGAGTTCTAAGGAGAACACTGGAGTTCAGTACGGTCTACTACAACAATAACAACCACAGCTGTCTCCTTGCTTACTGTCTTACTACTTCAAAATAGTGTATCAATACAGGGGGCGTAGGGCGCTACTCCATGATGATATATTATTTTGAGGTATCAGTGGCACTTAGTGCATTCTGCACGGTCCACTTCGATGACCACTTTAATAACACATGTCATAGTTACTCTGAGAGATTCAATAATAGACGCCTATGATGATAATTCCATAATGACATTCAGATTAATGAGCGACTACAAAAGTTTGCTATGAAATCATATTTTCCAGCACTGGGCTCTGAGGCTTCTCCGCAGCCGTAGCAAACACGGTGCGTGCAGACTTACCTGACGTTATGGTCATCGTCACGTAAGCATCGGTCTTAGACCGTCGTGTGAGAGTTATCGCCATATGAAGACCCATGAGGTGTTCAATATATCTTGTGGATAATACTTGGCAATATTCCAACGTTAATGCCAGCCTATGATGATTGTTCTCATTGTGTACCTTCATATAAGTTCCCTCGGGAGGTTTATGCTGATAAGTGCGAACGGGCGGACTGAGGCTAATAATAAAAACTGTGATGACAATCTACTATGCTCGTCGTTATCTGCATCCTTAAGTGATGATATGACAATCCTAACGGTCTGAGTTGATAATAAATTGTACATTGACAACATATGATGATTGTTCCAACAGTGTACTTAATATCGCTGATGTTCCCACAGGAGCTACATGTTGATATGTGCGAACGGGCGGACTGATGTTGTTTATCGAATGAATAAACTGTGAACACCTCGACACCGTCAAGCTACCCTCACTATGGAATTTATCCTAATTCAGATGAACGATACGTATCCCGTAACATTTCCCTGTGTGTGAGTTTAAAGTTCAACGCCAACCACGACAACACGGCTCAGTTAGACTC
>NW_003214504.1:0-1328 GCF_000006405.1 Perkinsus marinus ATCC 50983
GAACTAGATGAAACTGAGTAGAGGAGAATGGAAGTGATGATGATGAGGATAGTGACGATTCTTTGGAGGAGATATACTACGTGATGATGCTCAACAGCTTGTCAAAGATGACTCCGAGCAGCTTCAAGATGGCAAACTATATTCAATACATCACAACTATTGCCGGGATGAGATTAACTTTGATGATCTCATCCGGGTCATCATAAAGGTACTACACCAACATCACGACAGGTACCATTAACGGGTGCCTGGGGTGACTGCAATCGACGGGCATTGCCCTCAGCAGGTACCTCTACAGCTAGTCCCATGCATGGAATGGTTACAGCGTCATCATCGTGCTGTGTCCAGCACCATAGCTCCAGCAACTTTCAAGATGTCAGATCTGGAAGAGTGTAGTGGAGACCAGCAGCAGGAGGGCGAAGGCCGAAAGGATCTCATGTCTCTGCTTCTATCCGTCGGTCTCTGTACAGGATGGTTCTACCGTCAATAAGTGTGCATCCAACCCTCAACGTTACTCCATCGGTTTCTTACGATCCTCATCATTGGGTTATTGCTCTACTCCAACAGGGTGTCCAACATTGGTTCTTCTTAACGGTAGTTTTTTTGCTCGGTCCTTCTCCTCGAATGTTCCGTTCCCGAGAGCTATCATATGCCTTGGCACGAACCCTTGATAAGGAGGCAGACCATGCGAAGAGGAACGTTCTGTAATGATCTCATGTATTTATCGCTGCTCCTTCCCAATATGCCTGGCTTCAGACTAGTGACTGAGGATGGTATGGTAGTAGCAGCAGCTAGGGCCTCTTCAGATGAGTCATCCAAGACTATTGGGGCTGTTGCTGCTAACATATACATGGAATACAAAGTAATAATATCCGATGCCGATTTATTCCGCGTTCAACTCAACAGCAAAAACTGACGCTTCTCTCAGTGTACGGAGAATGCCTTTGGATCTGCTCTGACGTCGTTGCTAATGCAATGCGAATACAGTCCTGGCCAGAAGACAGCTGTTAGAGTGACACCTTTTGCCCAGTCCGAGTGTGAGGATGATGGGATGCTAGTCCTTCTGGCTGTAGTTGGACGAGATGAGAGGGAGTAAGTAGCAGGAGTAGGAGAGGTCACGCCAATACATTACCGTGTACTAGTTATGACTGGCTTGAAGAAGTTGGCTCGAGGGTTGCTACGGATCTGGTCTTCCTTAAAGATGAAGTATTCAATAAAATGATAAGAGAACCATTGCCGTCGTCTGGTGGTCCTTGATGATAATAATACCACTGAATGATGGTGATAATGCTGACTAGTCAGCAATGCTCATTTGTACCATTTACTCA
>NW_003212822.1:0-1840 GCF_000006405.1 Perkinsus marinus ATCC 50983
AGGCCCGAACACTTAGGGTCGCAGATCATTGTCGAGGCCGTGAAGTCACCGCAGACAATTTCCAGACGTTCCAGTCTCACCACTCTTCCGATAGGGCCCCAAAACCCATCCTTTTGGCCCTTCGGCGCTACCTCTGTGGGAGCGTAGCACACAACAATGGTCATGCCACTGTTCAGCATGATGTGAGCTATTCCATTGGGAATAGATACCAACGACTGAGCCCTGACATTGAGATGGACTAGGAAAGGCACTGCACCGATTCCGCGTAGTGCATTCGAGGAGCTGCTTCATTGGAGAGCTGTAGAGGATGTGATCCCCTAGCGATTCTCCTTGCACTTCCTCTCGTAGTCGAGTTTCTCGTGGGCGATTATTGGGACATCACTCCCGATCGCCTTCAAGGACTCAACGACTCCCAACCTGTTGGCGGATCCAATAGGGAGCGTATGTTCCGGGTGTACATGCGTGTCACACTGGGGTCTACGTCCCTACGGAAGTGCGACTTGGTGGATCCACCACTATGAGGACTGTAGTTCGCAGTAGCTGAGGGTGTCCTACGCCTCTCAGAACTATCGCGATGTGCCCGGGTACGCTGACGCTTGAATCGACGCCTGGCAGCTCTTGCCGCCCGACGCCTCATCAGGGAGCTTGTCATCCCGTCCCACGGCGTCGTCCTGCCCGCTTGCTGTCGGTCACCGGATCAGCTATTGAAAAGACACCTAGCGGCTCATCCAAACCTATCTCTGGAGTCCTCAATTGCGATCCAAGGGTAATTTATGATGCTCTGCAACACTGATTATTTTTCTCCACCGCATATCGGGTCGTTGTATTCGGCAATGTACGGTATGAAGATAGAGCTTCATCTGTCTTCATCGTATATTTCTGCTTATGCAGTTGATGCTATTGGTGCAAGAGAAACCATTCATAATCTCGGACTAACAGTTCCTACAGATCGTATTTGGCCCTTCCGCCGCTCACTGAGCAGTAAACGTGTTAGATAAGTTAGGTGGTTTAGATTTTGGTACTGTACAATTTGTAACCTCGTTCTAAGATAGCACAGCCGACATGCCTTTGATCGACATCGGGCATACCTTCTATCTGAGCTTGCGTCATGTGATTAAAGCTCATGCCAGGGATAAGCTCACTGTCTCTTCTTTCCGTGCCCCATTTCGCTCTTCACTTGATAACCTTCGCCATCTTTATGCCCATCTTGAACGTCTCAATCCCGAGGACGTAGGAAGTTATCGTATTGAACTGCGATCTCGCGTGCGACAATGTTAAACCCCTACGATTAGCCAGGCTATCCAATAGGTCCTGAGTTGTAAGAAGCTCAGTCTCGAGTCTCATCATTAATCTTTCATAATAAAAGTTTCATTTACGACTGAGGAACCCGAACTCAAGTTAGCTGTGAGTAACAACTAGTCCACTTATGCTTAGTCTTTGGTTGATGAAGGGAGTAAGGCTTCCTTGTATTTTCCTTAACTCTACTGCCATCAATTAGAGTCGGAGACTTTAAGAAGTCTCTTTTTAAGTGTTGTAGCCTACAACAGCAGCTCGGAATTAGCGGTGTCCAAGGATAGTGTTCGCATCCCGGATCGTCAGGCGAGTCATTCATAACCGTCTGACGAGGATGCAAGTGATGGTGCTATTCGCTTGACAGATGAGTTAGTGCGAAAGTCATATAGGTTATATAAGGCTGCCTCCTTGCAGGCGCTGAAGCCTTTGGTACTTTCAACACTTACGCTTCTGGGATGGAAGATGTCTCGATTCTAAGAAAGTTGGACTACCAACGTAGTGATTACTACAAGTAGAGCTCTCCTGGAGAGCACTTAGCCTGTTTCTT
>NW_003214842.1:0-1658 GCF_000006405.1 Perkinsus marinus ATCC 50983
CGGTGGAACGGTCCTCTCCCTCTGTGAAACGTTTGATGGCTATTTGCATCACAGGTATGCTAAAGCGCCACCAATGGGCAGGACCGTGAAAAGGACTGCAGCAAGTACGTGAGTTGAGTAAGTCGTTGCCATCACAAGCCTGGATACTAGCAGTATACTCATACCACCCGTAAGGGACCACCGTGGCCCTAGGGTGTCGATAACTGTGCCCATTATAAATCCGTACACGCTAACTAGCATACCGTAAAAACCGTAACTCCAGCCAGCTTCCTCATCAGAGAATCCGAACTCGTCCGAGAGGAACAATATCAAGGTGTAAGCGAATACGAAATAGGCGTAAGACTCTAGGTACTTCAATAAGAATATAAGCCAGACTTCTTTGGGCCACTGTTTCATCGACTTCCACCATATTGCTGCGGCGCTCATCGAGGGCGATACGCTCTTCAGCTTAGCTCCGTCTCGGTCCCGCAGCAGAGGTTTCGATTCGTACGGTTCCGAGAAGCTCGAAGTTGAATTGGAGGCTTTCATTTCCAACGTAAATACGGCTGAAAACCTACAAACACCAGAAGCACTTACTTTTTATTCGATCACCCTCACTAAGGACGGGATAGTTTCCGTCACGATGGAAATCAACAAGTCAAACAGGCCCATCGATAAAAGAAGACTAGTGGTGACAGTTTCCTCGCTTACGTGAGGCTTATTCTTTGCAGTAACACGTAAACGTCTAATCAGGTAAGTGCTCAGGTCTAAGAGAGAATGTGGTGCCGTGGAGGCTTGCTTATGTCGGATGAAGCTGCTTCGGAAGAGTACGAGCCCGATGCGCTCCATGAACGATCAATTCTGCGTCCAGGGCGCGCGCGTATTTTCTTAGCGGAGCGAAGCCTATCTTCATTAGAAAGAATCGCTTGTGCACAGTGGTGTCTTAGCTACCGGGGCCGAGTGTCCGCACAATCCGGGTCGAGTGTCCGCACCCGCGGAAGGTGTGCTTAAAACCTTGGAGTAGGCGGGCCTCCGGCCCGCCGTTACCCAGAAATCCTTCAGGCATCCACGTAGCATCCCACTGATGCCGATAAGAGCCACTGGTACGAACTACTAGACGCGCGCGCGGTTTTCGTGCAGATTGCAAGAAATCACGTTGTGGTGGAAGAAACTGCCGTCACTGACGACCCGTCAACTGCGGATGTTATCCTCAATATGGAGTAATTGGTACCCTTCATGGGTAGTCTGAAATGTGATGAATGACATCGTGTTTATTTCTAGTCGTGTAGAGTAAGTCCCGAAGGGAAATTTCCATTTTTTTACAATTTATAGTGTCTCAACTATGTCATATACACTCATCCGGTTGCAATTCCGGAATCAAGCACCACTACTAGAGCATCGGTAATTGTGTTTGGTGATCTGGAGCCGAGTCATAGACCCTCAGCAGTGTCTCAACTATATCATATACACTCATCGGGTTGCACTTCCGGAATCAAGTATCAGTTGTAGAGTATCGGTAATTGTGTTTGGTGATCTGGAGCCGAGTCATAGACCCTCAGCAGTGTCTCAACTATATCATATACACTAATCGGGTTGCAATTCCGGAATCAACTATCACTTGTAGAGTATCGGTAATTGTGTTTGGTGATCTGGAGCCGAGCCATAGACCCTCAGCAGTG
>NW_003213355.1:0-7507 GCF_000006405.1 Perkinsus marinus ATCC 50983
ACCATGATCGCCGAACCCAAAGAGAACGAGCATGCGGGCCAGTCGACGGAACCGCTGGAAGCGGAAGGCCTTCCTGTTTTGATCGTGCCAGTCCTCCGGGAACAACCCTCTGATCCAATCGTTAAGAACGACACTGTCTGGATGAAAGCGCTGAAGTACCTGAAAAGAAGAATGAAGAGAAAAAGAGAAACATACAAAACTACGCAAAGAGGAAAAAACCAAAATCCCACCTTCGCTATGGCCTCAACGCGCTTAACGGGAGAAAAAGCCGGATCGGAAGGGATGCCGAACTCGTCAAGGTCAGCCGCAGTGATAGTGCTTCCTTGGGAGTAATGAGGCCTCGCAGGCCTTACGTACTCCAACCTATGAAGCTGCTCAGGAGTCAAAGCCAGAGCTGAACCGCGAGTGTGACCGTAGAACCTGAAAGATGTAGAAACCCGAATGCTCAACTTTTAATAGCACACGACCTCCATGGCTAAGCCATGATGGCTTACCTGGACTGGTTGTGATCAATATAGTACTGCACAGCACGGGAATTATAAGACCACAAGCCACGCCTATACATTTCGTCCCTCAGCTGTACATCCAACACCCTTCGTTGTTATTAACAACCGAGGTGTTGGACCACGAAAACTCCAAACCTGGAGAATATTTCCTGGACAAGATGTGGTCATGCTTCGACTGTAAAGGGATGATACCAGGAAAGTTTCAGGCATCGACCACTTTCTGCCACAAGAAAACATGCTTTGAGTCTCCGCATCGGAAAGTGTTGGCAACACTTTCCGATACGGGGACAACACTGTCTTGGGAGGCGCCAGCCCGGTAGAGATATGAGTCATATCATATGACTCGTATTATATGAGTTACTGGATCGAGAGTAACTTGATTATCTGTGTTTTACTATATTACTCATCTTTCCTAGTCGAGCGTTACCGCCGGTTTTTCAATCTCCTTCGATGATTCCGTTCGTTTTCCACTATCCACCTCGTTAATCCTCGATCGTTATAACTTGAAGGAATTGAGCAGTGTAGGAGGTTTTCATATATTTATCCTACGCACTTGCGCATACTGCATACTTGCAGCTAGTGCCTCCAAGTGTCTCATAGGCACCACTTCGAGAACACGACTATCGTTGTCTTTGCACTGTCTTCGTCCCCTCACTCCCCGGATGTTGTTGGAGGCCCTCCAATGGAAGGAGCGATGGTGTACACGACATTACGCGAACTTTTAACTAGGATGATTGATAGACATCATAATGTTGGGCCAATTGACCATTAGTTATGTCGGAAGGATGTCCGGATAATCCGAACAGAGCACGGCGTCATACTGTTCCGTGACAGAAGTTGTACACGCTCTCACGATTGAAATTCGCAATAGCCAAGAACGCTGTCGAGCGTATCCCTCTAATAATCATTGTTCAACACATTGTTAAACAGTGTGTATGGCTAATGTAGCAGCGGTGTGCTACCCATAAGTTATGTGCCATAACTCTCGAAAGTGTCTCTCTTAGGGCTTGCCTCAAGGAGTACAACATCTTAGAACAAACCAGGTTCGATGAAGGAGGTACAGAATACGAGAATTAATTTCTCAGAATTTCTGTGAAACTCCGAACTAATTGTAAGTTATCGGTTAGTGATTCACGCTAGACCGCTCACTTTTATGTTTTAATTCAACACACGATGTATCATCTGAAGTGGAAAACCCTCGATCGATGGAGATACCTTTACGATCGCAAGAACAGGAACGATAAGCAGTACTGGGATAAGAGGTCGCATCACGCAATTCGTAACACTACCGTGTAACATCATAATGACAGGTAGCCGACTTTTATCCTATTGCGTTAGCGCTAGTGGGATATAGAGCCACCCAGATACAACTGGTAGCCTATGAGTACAACCCGATTACAGCTACCAGTACAGAGTACATCATTGTCTATTCATCTCGGGAAAGGGAATAATGAATGTCACAAGAAACGAGATATACAGCTGGACCTCCGAGAGGTGTGACAAGCTGCAAGAGTCATTCAGATTCCCACCATAGACAAAGACATAGAATGCGGAAAACAGCGAGCTCGACCAATCATCATAGTGACGCATTGGGTCAAGTCAGGTATCATCAATGGAGGTCTTCCATAAAAGGGCGAAAGATTCAGATAAGCAAAAGAAATAAGGACCATAAACCAACCGAGGCTGGACTAGCATGCCGGAAGCAACCTGCTTAAACGAACATGCCCATGACCGAAAAGACCGTGCCCACGATGGCGAAGGCGACAGCTAGAACAACACCGATCCATGCGAGGATACGCTTGGAACCCTTCGGCTGCTCAATAACCAAGTAGAACCAGAGAGGGAAGAGAAAGAGATCACCTGAGATCGAGACAAGAAATCAGTGGATATAATGAATGGTGAATATCGTTGATTCAGTGAGCCGTTGACTGTCTGTCAAATTCCAGCCGAATACTCAAAACGTATAATTTAGCCAACTTGTCACTCACATGAACATAACAAGGTGCCGGCAATGGCCTGAATGTAGGCTATCTCTGCCTGGGCGCCTATGGAGGTGATCGCGATAGCCGCGACTATAATTATCCTCCAGGTGAATCTCCAAGCGTTGTGCTTTAACATACTCGGTCCCCAGCTGAATCTTTGCTAAAACCAAAGAAAGCAACTACGTCGTTCCTTAAAGACTCATTGAAAGGAACCCGTGGCAGGAATACTCTCTAGTGACCTACCATAGCCGATGAGATCATGCCCTCAGTGCTGACCATGATAGGAACAAGCAATACCGGGCTCATCGCAAAGATGCGGACTAGTTGCACTATGACGATCCAATACATGAACCAGCTAGGTATAACACTGGTCGGATAGCCTGAGCGAACAATCATGGAATAGTGTTCGATAAACAGAGCGAAGCAGCATAAGAAAATCTTGTTCTTCTTACTCAGGAGATCTACGAGGTAGAACTGTTCACATGATCCATCACATATCTGCATTCCGGCAATACCCAACATGAACACGTAGAGCACAGAGACTATCTGCGCGAGGAGAATACATAGATCGATCTTTCGAGGAGTAGCATCTGACAAAAAGGCAGTTGCTGAACCTGTGCTGAGAGAGTAGAATATTACTCTTAACAACACCATAGAAGGGTGGCAAAGACGGTGCTGCTCCAGAGGAGAACACTGCTATCCCAAGTGCAGTGATCAAGTTGGAGGGGTAAGGGGCTTTCGGGATTAGATTAGCTTCAATGTTGGTTTCAGGAAGAATCATGATGGAAGATGCGACCTGAGGGGATTGGGACACTCATAAACACCACGGCTGAGAAGCCTAGTTCTTGATTGATTCAATCTTTCGCACGAAGATCTCGGGCTGAGTCGTCGAAATAGATCGACTGAATCACTTTCGACGTATCAACTTCTTTCAACGGATCACCGGGACTCATCTCGTCTAGCTGCAATATTGTGTTGCCAACAATTTACTAAACATGACCTGTGCGACGAGCCAGTTAGTTCCTACCCAAAGCGCGGCGCCAAGGACGGCTCCGAAGGCTCCTGCGATACCCATTACACGGGATATCTCGTTGAACCAAGGGAGGAGTACAAAAGACAGTGATAGGGCGGCAAAGATGATGATCCACACCTCGACTGACAAAGGAGCATCGACATGAGTGTTGGCTTTTCCTCAACCTACTGCTCATCTCCTTAACCAACATGTTGGCACATGTACCAATGGCGATTATGTTGGCGGCCAATGTGAAGAAGAACTCGAGAGAGACAACCTGAAACAACTCAGCTCTAGCTGACAGACGCGGATCGTACAAGTCCACAGTTGTTACGTGGAGAAAAAGGCTAGCCAGGTGTAACGAGGACCCTCCATTGGAGGCACGCCAGTAAAGAGAGGGAATGTTATTCCCAACAATATATCACGGATTGACAAGTCGAGTAAGTGTGCACAAGCTGATATTGAAGGCTCTATCGGCTACTATACTGACCGAGCACATAATCCCCTGTACTCACCACTGTGACGGCCGTTCGGCCGGTGTTGCCTCCACAATAACCAGCCAGGAAAGCATACTCCCTCTCGAAGACAGGAACATGATGCTCTTCGCCATACTTTTTGATCTAAAGGTTGGGATATAGACGTTGAGCGGGGATAACCCGTTCAGCATCAATAGACTCATATAGTACCTTGGGGTTGTCAATACAAGCTCTGACGAGTAACACACATAGGAAAATTGCTGAAGCGGCGACTATTTGGAATACTATGGACAACCAACCAGCGGTGGTGAACATGAAGGGCACGGAGAGACCAATTGTTATCATCGCATTCAATGCGGTCATGAAGAATGACCTGGAGAGGAGAATTCATCGTTCGGTTCATTGGATGCATTCCCGGATATACCCCATCTTGATGTATGCCATTAACCGGATATAACGCACCCATGCATGGATGACACAGAAAATCATACCCTACATATTCCAAATTGACCATTCCTTACCCCAAACTAATGCCTTTTTCCATTGCGTTATATCCTCCACCTCCAACAACAACGGAGCTAGCAGCCGTGGTAGCGACTGATCCAGTCGGACTACTAGGCTCACTGACAGCATCAGCTTTGTTCACAACTGCATCGTAGGTCTCGTTAACGCGGGAAGGTGAAGAGTGGGACATGGCTGCAAACGGGACGAGTCACGAGAATGTGATCGCGCCTTATGGGAAGGCATGCCAAACTGTTGATGATGTGATCAAGTACATTCATGAGCAGTGCATATTGAGCACTCACCATACCCGTAATAGACCCATCAGAGGAGATCGCGGTTCCACAAACCTTCAAGCTATTCACTGAGAATCCACATTCAATAAGAATGTATTCACAAAGCGGCAGAATGCAAATATGCTCCAACCTTCTGGGAACGCTCAATACTGAGTCTGATTATCACATCCGACCCATTTCAACGCAAAATATAACAATTCATCGTATACTTTCCTTGATGATCTCAGCCCTTTTGTGCTCTTTGCGTTCCCTTTCTAAACGCTTAGCACGGAGCTCTTCACGGCTAGAAGTCGAATGTCGATGTTTTAGTTTATGCTTAGACTTCCTGAAATGTGTAATATACGTAGCAGGATCGGTTCTACACCTGCCATGACTACTCACGTCAATGGACTCGTCGAGTCGGAAAGAGTCCTGCCACCTTCCTGGACTTTACCAGAAACACTAGCGTCTTCGCGGCCACGCGATGAGGGAGTTGTGCGTACCGATTTCCGTGTTTGTAAATACCAAGGCTTCAACGATGCCATCTCATCAAACTCCGACATAGGTCGCTTCCTACATAGGATTACGTGATGAACTTACGATAATCAAGGGGAGAAGTTCACTTGCTCCGGCCAGCCAACTGATTATTGATCTCCTGTCCCCGAATATGCTTGTTGTGGTCCTTGACAGCAGCTTTCCATTCCTTCTCCTCTTCCGCAAAAAGGTTTATATTCGATCCGCTCGATCTTGGTGGAGAATCACTGTCATCCGAGTTACCTTCAACTTTCTCCTCAACAAGTATAGAACTTAGAATTTTCTTACCTCGATTGCGCGAGGTCTTAGATCGAATACTCTCGACTTTGCGCCGTAGCCGGGATTGACGCTCCGCTCGCACCTCCGCTGCAGCCTGCTCCCTGGCATTCCGCTCGTCCCTCTCCACCTGACCTCACAACCTGGCGCTCGGTGCTTGATGACACGATAGGTCTTTTATACCCGTATACGATTGGATGTATTGTATGTATGCCACTTCTTCTCATGGAGAATGTTGATGCCACCGTGACCACCCATGATATAAAAGTAAGGTCAAGAACTGCTATTGTGCTCCCGTGCCTGATAGATCGGACGACAGTGAGATGACAGTTCTCACTACAACAACAGTGAGCTGAGAAAGCAGATCGCTGAGAACGCAACTATACAGTGCGAGAATGATAGCGGTATACTTTCCAAGTGGGTAGTGTGGCAGGCTTCAGTGGTGAGAGGCTTTCTCGATACGATTGAACAAAGCACGGCCAATACCAGTTGTTTGATCGAACCTTGCGTCCAGTACAATTCGTTTGGCGTGCAATGAATCATCACATTCTCTAAATAGTGAGAAGATCCTGTGACATGCAACTGAGAGATCAGATCTAGGGCCAAGGGAACGAACACGGGCACCATTGAGGTTCAAGTCGTCAAAGGCAATGACAACTGTGTGGGGTTCGGATAATGCTGCTTCTCGCAGTATCTCGTCCTTATCGTATACCAGATCAACCATGGCTTGTGGAGCATAATGCCTGTACTTCATACCGGGCGCTCGAGGGCATTCAGCTCCTGCTAGAGGCTTGGGAATGTCAACTACCGCCATACCCTCAAGGCATGCACGCAGTTGCTCGAGGGTGACCGCACCAGGACGCAAAATAACAACGTGGCTGGAATCTACAAGTCAACGGAAGCTAATTGGTGGAATTATAGAACAGTGTCATAATGGAGTGATCGATCAGAAGAGGCAAAAGAGCGGGAGAGGACTTACCCATTATCCTGACGACAGTGCTTTCAACACCGTGATCGCAAGCTCCACCATCAACAATCATCGACACTTCCTTGCGTCCAGCATCAGCATTATGTTCCATATCCTCGTAAACCTGATATACTATGATGTACCATATGCTCACCTTCCAATCTGCCACTACATGAAACGCCTCTGTAGGGCTCGGCTTCCCACTTGTGTTTGCGCTAGGAGCCGCGATTGGCACCCCTGCGGCTTCTATCACAGCGTGAGCAACTGGATGCGATGGAACTCTCAGACCTACAATGACCAATGGGAATCTTCCTACTTCATTACCATTGCTCTCACCAACCGTATCCAATCCAGCTGTAACTCTCTTCGCAATGCCCGAATTGCTGCCGACAGGGAGTACCATCGTCAAAGGACCAGGCCAGAATGTCTTGGCGAGCTTTACTGCAATCGGGTCCTCAGGTGTTTGGCTGAGACGGAGTGCATCAGCCGCACACGTAGTGTGAACCTGCAGCCAAGATAAATCGGCCATAACTGGGTGTAAGTATCCCACTATCAGAGGATTATCGCTTGGTCTGCCTTTCGCTTGGTATATCCCAGCAACCGCCTCATCACTGAGAGCATTAGCGCCCAGACCGTAGACAGTCTCGGTAGGGAAAGCTACGAGCTCGCCTTCGCGTAATAACTCACCAGCTCGTATCTACACACTCCAATCATTCGAGAGAACAGTACGATACAACCTCACCAGCTTGTGCTTCTCGTCTGATACAGCACATGGGTTGATCCGTACGACTTCAGGAGCACTCAACGAGGACGTAGACATACTGGCTCTAGATAGTACAGTAGTTTAACAAGTTAAGGAACAGAAACTAATCGGTATACAATATATACGACGATGGTGGTCTCTCCTCAGCTCAAATCCAAGGGTCACGGTGGTGAAGTGTTACGAGGCGGTCCTATGCTCGGAATAATTACTGCTAT
>NW_003213355.1:7607-29866 GCF_000006405.1 Perkinsus marinus ATCC 50983
TAGACTAGAAACTGATCCAGCATTGGATCTCTAGCTCAACACTACATGCATCCTGCAAACGCGCCCGAGGAAGCTACATCTGGGAAATTGCTTGCTCACTACGATGAACCGCGAGTTCACCAGTGAGATCGAGATCTCACGAGCTCTAAACAAATCGGAGAAGCTTCTGCATATCGTTAGAGTGGGTTTTTGAACTGCGAAGTTTGCAGTGCAAACATGACGTCCCGAGGCATCTATTGCAGGCGGTGATTGGTACTGGCCATATCATCCAAATAAGCAGACGATACACGAGTGCATCAATGATTTGCGAACGACTACCTACTAAGAGATCGTGACATGTGACGTTGAACGTGTTTCGGCTATTGGTATTTCTATTGCTCGCTGAGATACGCTTTGAACCCATGGAACAGCGGCATGCTACCAGGCTGGTAGTACCAGCCACACTACCTTGACTCGGTCTTTCTATCTCGAGGTAGATGCCTGTACGGACTAAACACGTCGAGTAGATGGGCTACGCCCTAGAAGTAAAGCGAAGTCAAGCGGCCTATCACGTGCCGTCTCAACTTCCTGCTAGTATACAAATGCGCCTTCCACAATGATGCTGTCAGCGAAATGATTGTGCATACATTCTTCCAGACCCGTCACCGACTACCATTCTGCCACTTAGGCTCCATCACATCACCAGATCATGGCTACCACTGCTGCAGCCCCTCGATAAACAACGCTCTCTAACGATGCTGCTTATAATAATCAGCTTATTCGACGAAGAGGACGAGTGCATACAAGCAATGAAAGAGCTTCTCAAGGCGTACCGAATATGACCACGCGATAGTTGGGGGATCAACGCGGTACGAAAGCTCGCCACTGAAACGGTCATGCAGAAACATTATCCAGGATGTCGGGATGATCGACCAGGACGGGGCTGCGCTGAGTTAACGGCTGCCCCCGAGGGCTCAGCCGACAACAATAGTTCGATCTCACCACCAGATATGTGGAACTTCTCACATACAGTTGTAAAGCACTGTGGTTTAGATGGAATAACAGCCGACTCCCATTGGATCGACACCATGGTGACCTGCACCATACCAACATCTTCCCGCGCAAGGTTAAACAGCTCGCACTACCTGCGGCATGAGCTTGCATACAGCACTGCAGAGCGCCAAGGCACTCCGGCGAGTCATGACATCCAAACAATGGTCGAATAATCTAGTGATATGAGACTCATCGAAGGCGTCCTGTCGAGCCACGAGAGCATCTTCTATAGTGCTCTTCAATAAGGGAGCTACCGCAAGGATATCATCTGTGGATGCTATAGTTTCGATACAGCTGACCTAAACCCACTCTTAGCATGGCTACTTCTTTATGCCCCTACCAGTGCTCCAGGGGACATCGAGTTCCACTTCCGCACGAACGCTCTCCGCCATACTTTCCAATTGAATGCATCGGGCACCTTTGTATGGGCTGCCCAGTAACCAAATAATGCGACTTGAGGCGGCGACAGCCTCCCGATATGATCCGATGCTGCCGCCACCGGCATGAGCATCTTTGTGACACTATCATCAGGTCGAATAGTACACGCTTCTATGGTCCCTGAAAAGCGACAATTCCTTGCATTCAATCACGTTACCCCCACGAGCTATATCGCCCAAGTGCAGAACCCCGTCCTCATGCGCTTCCACAATCGCATTGACACACGTATGGCTCAGCTTCCGCGAGTGGAAGTTCATTCTGGCCAAAGCAAGGAGGATTCCTGAGATCCGACCACGATTCATAGCTCTCCCCGCAAAGCTAGTTATAGACCTACTGGCTGCCTGTGCAGCTGTAATACTCTGGCATTCCATTGGCTCCTTCTGTTGAGGTAAACTCTTGGTGAGCACTACTACGATGCAATCTACCAAGCTCTTTGATCGATAAGATAGGAAAGCGAACGTATCCAATACTTCACATAACTGATCAACAGGACGGAGCATGTCATCGAGGAATGGATCCACACATAACTGGGCAATACATCTCCTGGGGACATCTGGAAGGCATTGTTCTTCACATATCTCACAACTTCATCAAGCACTTCCTCATCTAGCACCTGTTACCCACTGATGACTGTAGGCATACGCAAGTGATAGACCTCACATTCAACTTCCTATATGCACGGCATAATCTCATGACGCTGGCCGCATCCACGAAGGATCTCTTGGCGGCCCAGACAGATAATATGCCCGTGAACAGACTCTCTTGATACAGCCTGAATATGGTGAACCCGTATAAGCTAGCGATACTAAGGCAGCAGCAGCAACTACTCCACGCTCGCAGATATTTCAGCAAGGATAGACACTTGTGCAGGAGAGAAAAGCTGCAGTTTCTTCGATGCGGAATCAATGAGACTGCTCATGACCGTCCGCAGGCCGGTGTCTTTCAATACCTGCCGAGATCAGTCACATTACCCTTACAGAGCATATCCGTACCGAGTCACTGGTAGCAATACCGCTCATCAAGTGACAGTAGTCCTGAGGGTTGAGAATACTAGACAAGTGCTGCACCCTAAGAGCCAGTAAGTACCTGTTAATGAGACCGTGATACTACTCAAGAGTGCTGCATCGAGTCACCAGAAAGCTCGATCTGTGTGCTTATTCTGTATTGCCTTAGACACAACACTTGATAGTTGGGGAACAGTAAGCTTAGGCAAATCTTCAATCTTCCGCAGCCGGAAGAGGGAGGTCGACTTGGAAGCAGGCAACATAACTAAATGTAATCTACGTGAGGGAATGAACAACCATCATCAGACATTCAACCCAAATTCATCCTACTTGGGAGAAAGAGCTACAAATATATCGTAACGACTTAAGTCTCGATATCCGAGGGGATAAACTATTCGAAATTGTATAGAAATGATACCAGAACGGCAGCAAGTGTATACGTTATCAAGTACAGTAGGTGAGTGAGAGTAATGTCTCCAGAAGGAGGCCACTCAAGCCTCATGCACTGGCAAAGCCATCTGACGGGATAGGAGATGGGATAATAATGCGTTTCCTATTCCTCCTTCGATGCTTCCTTGGTTTACCGTTTGGTGAGACATTGCCTGCCTTATATGCCACAACCGGGCCACCTGCGAATACTCTATACGCTAGGTACATTTGGGATAGACTGAGCAAAACCACCATGTACAGGAGCAACTTGATGATGGTGTCGGAGCCCAGTGATGTGAATAAGTCTGGCAATAGCCCATCATCACTGAATTCGGAATGTCCATGACCAGTACGACGTTTCATCTCCGAGATATCCTGCTCATGGTATTTAAGGTCGGCGAGGAGAGTGTTGACATTGGTGGCTAGATTGTGGTAATTAGCTTCCAACTCAGTCATCTCCTCGATAAACCTCAGCAGTGGAGGGCCCTCAGCCACATTCTCAACAGTGTCATTGTGGTCTCGCCCACCTCCGTCATTGTACGATGAGTTCCCAACTTTCCACGGCTTGGAAGTGCTCCCACTCTGCTCCACATTAGACGCTTTTGCACCAGGAAACCTAAAGTTATCATATTGTGAGGATATACTTGTGCCATTTGGGTTTAAAGCCGAGCAGTCAGTCAACGACTTCAGGCTTTGTTCAGTAGCAAGTTCCATCTTCTCCGCACTGATGAACGCTGCTGGATGCTTCTGAACCTCGTAACGTTTCTGCAGCTTACCAATACTCTGTATCATAGTACTACCAAATATTTGAACACGGGTCAAAGTACACATCGCATAACCTTCCATAGTGTGACTTGTCAGTACTCTAATTTTAATGTATTTAACATAGCATTTAGCACACCTGCTAGTATGTGAGAGATCAAACCATTGTTGAGTCTCTGTAGGATCAGTTTCGATCTCCCCAAGAACACGCCAGGTATCAGTTGGATACTTGCGGGACCCTAAGATTTGCAGATGACGGAAAGTCGATGAGAAATACTCCTTAGTGTCGAGGGCAATCTTCTCAACATATGTGTCATCATCCAAAGCGAATGTTATCCACTTCTTACGGAGATCACACTGACACATCATATACTTACCATCATCACCATTTAATACATCACTAGGATGAGATAATCCATCAGCTGCACCGAGAAGCTTCGCTCCGCCATTTACCGAAGCATGATCGACTAACGTCCGAGTCTGAGAATTTGTGTAGGGCGCCCCTCGGATGAACAGCCTGTCTTTCCGTTGCATATAATCACATAATCCACTCGAGCAGGGCACAGGCTCGGCACCGGCACTTGGGCTAATCGGGGACCGATTCAGAGGAGGTGGAGGACTCACTCTTGTAAATACACGCGCCCTCTCCAACATCGAAGGAGTTATGACATCATCATTCGGGCCGACTGTACAAACCGATAATAGAGCCCAAGGCTTACATATGGTGTCCGTTACCGGGGTCCGCCAATACCGTCGCCAGAGCTCCTCATCCTCCGGGTAAGACCAATCCTTTAGAGGTAGACCACGACATGGGCAGACCAGGGAAGAGATGGACGAATTAAATGGGGCCTCTGTCGGGAGTGGAACATCGGCTGATACATTATAGGTCCCGCTGGATGCGGACGACGGGCGAACATCCACCAGATCTTCCGAGACCTGAATTTCTGGCGGACCAACTCGCATATCCGCATTCGATGCGGCACTGCTGTTGCCATATGATACGTCGGCTTCTCCTCGGCAGAAGGGTAGGAAGAGCAAAACAATCCAAGTATGTTTGAGCATTGATATTTGTGGGTGAGTCAAACAACTGACAATGATCTTCCTGAGAGAATCAGAAATGCCCTCTCGTAGCGGAAAGACGACAAGTCACCAGAACCTCATGAAACCGGTACACTCGAGTCCACATGTTCATGGGCGTCACTGCTGGTATTCCGAAGGAGGCATGGAATGAGGTGTTCAAGCTCAGTGTCCATCAAGGTCGTGAGCAAACCAGTCATCCACCTACTCATACGCTCAAGAGACACAATAACAGACCTCCGTTTGTCAGATGGTGTGGGAAGATCGTCCTCAGAGATCGTCTCACTAGTCTTCTGAAACAGTACCAGCGAGAATTATCGCATGACAACTGATATTTAAACCCTCACACGATAATCTTCCGAGTGAGTCATGCCGCTGTTAATCGTTCTCTTCACTATTGAGCGGCACAAAGACGTCGATGTGACTGCCTCGGATGTTGGTCTCGATCCAGGCGACCCATCACGTTCTGGAAGGATATCCGATGACTGAACCACATAGACTTACCAGGTAGTCCGATTTCTAAGAAGACCCGTATAGCGACTACGGCCTCAGCGAAATACTCACGTGCCTGTGATAGGAGGGCACCACAGGCAATGAGTACACCGAGTCGGTGTAGCGACATCCACTAACAAAGTCAGCTACCTTCAGCTCCTCTACTGAGAGGGAAAGACTTCGATCAGGTACGGGTACGTCGCCCAGGAGCAATGTCAGGGCCTCCTCTGAGTGAATCCATATGTGTAACAAATCAGCACAGTCCTCAATATCCCTACCTTCGCTGTGGCAATCGCTTGTTATGCCCTCAGCATCTTGCAGGTAGGAGATGACCATATCAGAAACGCTAACAATAAGCGCCTCTGATGCCGCCAATAAAGGTTCACTGACTATACTCTCAGGCCGTCTCTGCTGCCGAGCAAACGTGACTACAGGAAGATACGAGAATGCGAGGAGTTGTTGCGCATGCTACTGAGTGGACCACCTCTGCCCGATTTGACGAGCCTCAGGTAACTAGCGGGAGATAAAGAGTTGTGCGAAATATCTACGTCACTAGCGCTCCGCTTCATTATAGGTCCTCCTCCATCTCTGAATATCGGAGCACCTACTACTTCCGTGCTGTCACTTTCGAGATTCCCTACACGCCATGCCTGATCAGTCAATGGAGGAAAGTTGGTCATGACACATAGACGATGAGCAGATTCGTACACATTCTTTGAGGAGTAATAATTGGCGTATGAGAAACAATTCCCCATACACGTGTTTCATGGCCATGCATATCTCTTTCGGAGGAGCAGCATCGATGGGAGGCTTGAGCATCAAAGCTGCGGCATCAGTGACAGATCGAACACATGCTTCACATGCTCCTTTAGTCAGATAATGGCATACAGTCGCCTCTATAAGTGGCGGTATGGTAACTATAAACGCCGCAGTACGACATACAGTAGGGTACCTAAAGATAGCGTGGTCCTGACTGTCCTACGTAGGGGGTATAGCTCTTACCATCCATTTAGGCTCGTACGCATCAATGTTCCAATGGCTCGCTTTTCCTCGTTTGTTACCTACGAAAAGAGTCATAATAACTGACAAAATCCCAAGACATAATTACGGCAGGAGTATCGAAGAGGCGTGCAGGATATTCGAGATCCTCGGATGATGGAACGTAATCCAAAATATTATCACTGATGTAGTGTTGGATGGCGGAGTCGAGCGTCGCCCGTGAGATATCGAGTAGCCTATTGTAGCAGCACTCTACTGGCTGAAATGGTAGCCTCATGCCCACTCAATTAGGGCTGCATGCACAGGTCTCATTAATGGCTCTAACAGCAGCCCCTCGGAGTGCAGATCAGGTCCACCGTGATATTCGCCGAGGAGGAGTATGTCATTGTTATCAGATACCCCACCCGAACCTTGTATCTATAGCAGCCTGGTCCATCAGAATAGACTTACGATCACTCACTGCTTTAAAGAGCATCACGCATAACCTGCTCAGTGAAAATATATTCTTACACCCGGCAACATGATCCCGTAAAGAGCTGAAACAGAGATACAACACCCTTGGGGGCTCGGCTGGGCATTCGAACGGTTATAGGCAGTAGATCATGGACGCTCACTTGATGATAACGTGGCCATAGCACTCTTGCATCATATCGAGGAAATGCTCGTCTTTGTCCTTGAAGAAAACACATGTCCTCGGCCCAGTGTCCACAGCTGCCATGAAAGAGTGTCAGTCAGCGTATGAATAGGGACATCCGCACTACACTCACTGAACAGGCTCCCATAGGTAGTACACTCCCGATGAGCCAGTATGATGATACTGTCGCAAATCTGACGATTCTATGGGGTGTTGATGATGCAGTAACAGCAGTCACCCGTGATACAAGAAGGTCCAATTCGTCGTATTGATGGTGTATAAATGAAGGTAGAATACTATCAATCATAGACTGTATAAGATGGTATACAGCCCTCCGCCGCGTAAAACAGTAGTAACGTTTCACCTAGAGTGAACACCTACCACATGCGGTTCACAGCTCCGCCAGTTCACCAGAGAGATGGCCTGCTTTCGTTCCTGTGACCTGTCAGGTCCTTTTCCCTCATGAAGCCATAGTTCTGCGACCTACCACAACCATTAAGTCTATGAGTCCGTGATACTGTCCTGAGCTGCTTCGCAAACTTATCTTGATCATACCTCGCTTGAACTTATGAGGTTCCTTAGTTTTGCCTCTGCAATAACCACCTCTCGAAAGCCTTCGTAAGCCTCCAACTGGAAATCATTTCGAGACGAATGCTGCTGTTCAGCCACCTGGAGCAGTATCAGCACAGACGGAGCATGAACGAAGATAAACAGTCCTAGTCGGTACCCTCGAGGCCTCATCTTCGATGATGGCTTCGTTCAACTTGGATGACGAAGCTGTTTCCAATATCTCAATGAAGTCGCTGCTCAACGACTTCCATCGCCGCTTTCCTGGGTCGGATACTTCCTCCCTCATTCCAATGGGGGTCCAACGACTCGGACTGCTGTTGTGACGAGATGCACTCACGTTAATACGATACATCGAGTAGAGTGTTGATATCACAGCTACAGCTAGTATGACATCGCGGAGAAATGATCCGTTATCATTTATCCAACGGGAGGCCCATGAGACATATAGGGGGCTAGCGTGAGGGTGAGGGGCGGCAGTCTTGTAGGGGTGTGCTCCTACGTCCAGCACTCCCTGGGTATTATGCAGAGAGGCCTTATCCCTTTCACGTATCTTGCCGATCAACTCCTCGACCTTAGCTGATAGTTGATGATAATTCGTTTCCAACGCCGACATCTCTTCCACAAACCTAAGTAGCGGCGGACCCTCGGAAATGGCAGCCTCTATCCCTGCCTCGAGGGGCGGAGGTGATGGAGCATCTCGATTGTTAAAGCTTTGACTTTCGTCATCCTCCCCTTGCGAAGGCTTGCCCACTTCTACAGTAGGCGACTTCAACAGCTCATCATGCGAGTCCCGCTTCTCAGGGCATGTCTCCACAGCGGAAAGGGTCTGCTCTTCCGTAGGGTTTGCATCCACGGGCCGCGAGGTAGACATCGAAAGTGACTCGAGCATGGCGGATGTAGACTTAATGAGTGCCGAGGCATCGATCGACGCCGCTGCGTGTTTGGGTGCTTCGTATTTCCTTTGCAGCCTGTGGAGATTCTGAAGCAGTGTACCACCAAAGAGCTGTAAACGAGTGAGAGTGCATATCCCATAACCTTCCATAGTGTGACTTGTCAGTACTCTTATTTTGATGTATTTAACATAGCATTTAGCACACCTGCTAGTATGTGAGAGATCAAACCATTGTTGAGTCTCTGTAGGATCAGTTTCGATCTCCCCAAGAACACGCCAGGTATCAGTTGGATACTTGCGGGACCCTAAGATTTGCAGATGACGGAAAGTCGATGAGAAATACTCCTTAGTGTCGAGGGCAATCTTCTCAACATATGTGTCATCATCCAAAGCGAATGTTATCCACTTCTTACGGAGATCACACTGACACATCATATACTTACCATCATCACCATTTAATACATCACTAGGATGAGATAATCCATCAGCTGCACCGAGAAGCTTCGCTCCGCCATTTACCGAAGCATGATCGACTAACGTCCGAGTCTGAGAATTTGTATAGGGTGTCCCTCGTATGAACAGCCTGTCTTTCCGTTGCATATAATCACATAATCCACTCGAGCAGGGCACAGTCTCAGCGCCGGCACTTGGGCTAATCGGGGACCGATTCAGAGGAGGTGGAGGACTCACTCTTGTAAATACCCGCGCCCTCTCCAACATCGAAGGAGTTATGACATCATCATTCGGGCCGACTGTACAAACCGATAACAGAGCCCAAGGCTTACATATGGTGTCCGTTACCGGGGTCCGCCAATACCGTCGCCAGAGCTCCTCATCCTCCGGGTAAGACCAATCCTTTAGAGGTAGACCACGACATGGGCAGACCAGAGACGAGATGGACCAATTAAGTGGGGTCTCTGTAGGGATTGAAACCTCCGCTGATCCAGTATCACTCCCGTTTGATAGGGCAGGCGATGAAGACAATGCGGGATCAGCCAACCAAGGTACGGGCCAATCGGTTTTCATGTGAGGGCGATCAATCTGTGTAGTCTCATTGACAATCGACGACAAGTTATCCTGGTCGTATGACGAAGCTGATTGGCATAGTATGAGAGAGGTAACCAGTAAGGGGAACATACCTAGCTGAAATTGTGACTACACATGCTCCTAAAGTACCGAAGTCTCAAATCAGCGAGCCAGTACTTCTTCCACTCACTCAACAGGGCTAGTGTCAGTAGCATTCGGCAATGGAACAACAAACAATGGTAATGCTTTGCGACCTACGGCTCACTTCCTCAATACAACTGATTCAACTTCCTGACAAAGAAGATGATGAATAGCCTATGCCAATACAAAGAAGGACCCTCTTCTACCTCAGGTGACTGTTCCATAGTCTTGTCGAACAGTCTAGAGAGCTCACACGATAGATCGGTCGACGACACCGATGTGTCATGGGATAAACCCTAAGCGAAGACCAACGATGCTCGTTTCCCAAGGAAAATGAAACTTGATCCAGCCTTTCTATACGAAAGAGAGTGAAAACCAATATTAGGCGTACATTCCTTTCTAGTTCCCGACACACGTCTACGACTCGAACATGTATTGGCTGGAAGAGGATGGCCGTCGTACTATCACGAGGCTCTTTGGACGTCGACGAGTCAGATCCTGAGTCAGACGATGATCACCATCGTGAACAAAGGGACGCCTCACCATTAGCGGCTGAAGGTTCGGACAATGTGAGATAGGCTCTCATCATAGAGACTACAACTGGTATGTCAGCCTCTACCTGCTAGATGAGTTGGAGAGCAACTTAGGTGTATGTGGACTTCCCTACCTTATCCATAGTGGACTTCCATGCTGCTTCGATATCACCAGCAAGGGTAGGTCTCTCTGAGAAACGTAAAGGCATATACACTCAGCAGAAGCCCTAGATAAATCATTACCATCATCACAAGGAGGAGTCTTCGCTACATAGACCGTCGTCAAGGGGATGGTGAGACGTGCAGTGATGTGAGCAATTAGGCGATCGCATGCAGACTTGAGCTGAGCCTCGATATCCCGCTTCACATCAGATTGTCTGGATTGGATCACCGGTGTGAAAGTCGACAATATTCTAGAGGGTACATTGAATGCGGAACCTGAGTGCCTGTTCAGCACGAATCGTAAAAAATGGAATACCACTACCTGTCGAATGTTGTTGTTGCTGTACACCCCACCCTTGATGGGTAACTGATGGTACATGGCCAGGTAATCGTAGGGATAGGACATCCATTAAACTATGCTTAACGTTAGAGAAGTCCAGATATTGTGATGAGCTCACCAGATCAACATCGAATGAGGCAATCTAAGGCAATAACATCAGCAGTACTTATGAGTACCAAGATGAATTCAATCGGACCCACCTGTTCTCGAAGGATCAACAAATGGCGTATGGTGAAAAGCGCCTCGTTGAGAGTAGTCCAACCATCAATATTATTGTCTTTGGATGTATCGTGAGAGTCTCTCTCTTCAGAGTAACTCCTCGCAATATCAACTGCTGCTATGTCGATAGTCTCCAAGCATGCCGATACAGCCTCATAAGCAAGGCTTTGGAAAGTCGTTGTCTCCAACACAGGAAGTATCTCAGCCAATATCCATAACGTCTTTCCCAGTGTTGGGTACCTGCCCAGCATTAAATCAATGCTGCCGACATCACTCTCCTAATCCATTACCAGCCTCTGGTGGATACTCTCATTAATCGGCCATAAGCATCAATCTCGGGATGGACCTGATAGACATGATGGGTAGAATTCATGACAAGGGCCTACCGTTAGTGCATCATGTTCGAAAAGCCGCAGAGGATACTCAAGGTCCTCTTTAGATGGGACAAAGCCACGGATATCATCTCTTATGTAGGTCTGTGTCCTGTATATCAGCCTTTCCTGCACATCCTTCAGCAACCTAACTTTGTTGTAGGCGGTATGGCAGGAGTATGAGGAACATCTCACCTGTACACCACTGACAGGACAGGAACAAGCAGAGAGTTCTCTTCTGAACGTCCATCGGCATCAGGGGGCTGCTTCGCTCGGTTAATGTCGTAGGAGTCGAATCCTTCTGGAGCCAGGATCTGATAGGTAGAATGGAGCATCGAGCTTGAGCGTTGCAAACGTACCTCTCGCGAGATGAGCTCTGCCAAACTCTTCAGAGTCTCGACCTTCTGACAGGAGACAATTTTGGATCGAAGGAACCTATATCCGCTCATGGGGGAGTCCTTGAAGACAGACGACTCACGCATAGAGAGGTTTGCCGTAACAATTGCTGAGGAAGCCTTCAATAGGTTCGTCTGCTCCTGGGGCTAAGCCAGTGGACTGGGAAGCACTCGGAGACCCAGTGGCTATACTGCTCGCATCGCCACCTGCATAGTGATGATAAGGATAGGCTGTTTTAATAGGAATAGTATGACCGAAGTATTGAGTGTAAGTCCTACACTCCGCTTTGGCCAAGGACAGGACCTGTCGGCAGACCTAGAAGAGTGAGAGTAATGATGAGCGTGATGGCAAGAGTCGAGTCACATGTCTCGTGTATGGTAATATCTGACTCTCCTCTCCTTCAAGTATATTCTCATCGTTACCCTCACCGGCTGCCATGTCATCCAACATACTATTTATCCGCTCAGACACATGAGCCTGCCTTACTGTACAGTAGTATTGATGTACCTATCCATCGCCTATGATGCAGAGGGTTACAAGGATTTACCGCATAGATAGTAGCGACATAATCATCATTCCCACAACATACACTATTGAGGACATCTATGATAGGACGGACCTGAAGCATCCAGAAATTCACTACTCAGATGTAAGTCGATTGTAGACTATCACCTCAGCCGCTCGGGCATCCTGATAACCCTGATAGAGGCTCTTACACACTTCTTCATGCGATCCAACTGTCTGATATGGTATAGGATAACAACCCTAGCACCCAACCTAGGATACTCACTACCTTCAATTCTCGCCCAGCTTCATCCAGGAGCCTCATAAGGTGGGATCTCACAGCAAAACATGCTCGAGATCGTAGATGGGATATTTGTGATAGACAAGCAGGTGCCTGAGGTGGCGATAATTTCCAGGAAATCCCCCCTCCCATAATCTCAAGGGCTAGAATGCATCGGGTAGCTCACCATCTGATAATCGTAATGTTCCTCCATGAACGCCGTTATAGTATCCAAACGGTGAAAAAGATCCTGTAGGCCCTCGGCAGTATCAACACTGGGAGGGAATAACTCGGATACATCGTCAGTGTTCCCCGAGCTTAGGAGGCTCATCTGTCTGAGAAGGCAGCAGCCTCCAACGTGAACAGATATCCCACTCTGCATACCATACCTCGTTATCTTGTTGACGTCGTCAAAGATGGCCAGCTTGGATGATATGCTCTCCGCCGTTACTTCCAGGACATTGTGATCCTGAAAGAATCAATGAGTTCTCATTCCCGGATCATGCTGACCATCCACATTATGCGAGTTCCACATCCTATAACTACACACACGGCCAACTAGCCTGTGACTATAGTATCCAAACATGAAGCTTAGATGTGCTTGCGCCACCGCTGTTTTTACATGTGCATGAGTGCATTTGATATACAGGACCCTCGCATACAATCCATCCCATACTACCCTCATCATCTTTTCGCAACGCTTATGCAACTGTGTGGTCTTCTCCACCACTTGTTCACGTTCGGCGTCAACTTCGTCCAGGAGAGCTAAACTATCCCTCAATTTGTCATTAATGCTGGTATATGCATCTCTGACATCAATAGCATTCTGCCATCGTTCACGACCTAGCAAGGGGATACTATCACCATCGCATAGTGCTACCTGCTAAAAGGAGCAGTGCTACCTGCAGCATCCTCTTTACTCGCCTGTTGCTCTTCTAATTGTGCGTAAGTCTTATAAAACTTCTCATAGACATCACGTGGCGTAACACAGTCGTTATTACCATCAGCCTGAAAGCATAGCAGGTAACGACGTTATAGGGCAAACGATTGTGTATCGTCTATCAGCGTGACCACCTTGGTATCGACGAGCCGCTGCCAGGACTCATCAGTCATCCAATAATAACACCGACTAATATCCTCAGCATGATGGTCAGCCCAGCTGGCCGCTATATCGTCCAAGACACGCTGCTGTTCAGAGGATAGTCTCTAAGCCAATAACCCAAACAGAGTACTCCAGGGATATGTAAACCTCACTCTCACCGAGAAATCCTCCTTCGATCGGTGCCCTTGGTCAAATGGTCGTTCTCTTGATGGTGATGCCGCCTGGTCGTCGTCAAGAGTAGTCATGAGGTTTGAAAAGCATCCAAAAAACTAATCATCATAGCCTGATCATCGAAGCGTCAATATCGGTTTCTTAATAACAGCAGATACTCCAGGTCTACAGGGCTTAACAATGACGCAAGCACTACCTGCTAACTGGTATGCTCGAATCAGTGTCAAGTTACGAGTAGCTCTGGAATACAACTGGGCTCCTAGTTATTACCATAGGAGTATTCACCAGGCCCCTGGCTATGCTATATACATAGGGATGGCCACCACTACTAGGGTGAATGCGGCCAATAGCAGCATATATCATGATATCACGTATTTCAGTGTTTGTCAAAACGGCATATAATAACAAGGGGAGGGGTGGATGAACATGTAAAGCGTCCCTGCATGAATAGCATTGAACCCTCATGCGCCCCACTGGCTAGTGACCCTGCCACATTAGCATAGGTAGTTACAACGGGACTCTCGTCACGCAAGACAGGCTCAGTTGACGAAGAAACTGTAATGGCATTCAATCCTAGTAACCAGATGTGGTCTAGCGAAGGTCCCGCCCTCCAACACCTACTCCACCCCTCCCTCCTTCCCATATCGGAATTTGAGTATCCAAAAATAGGAAGTCCTCAGCGGACTTTACCCACTGGTATGCATGTGTAATTACGCTTGTTGGTGTACCACGTGGTACTGTTAGATACATATGGAAATCCTCTGTCCACCAGACCAGGAAGCACTCGTATGTTGTACAAAGGCAAACCTGAGAACTACTAAAACCACCACCACCAGCAACAGCAGCAGCAAGGATACCAAGCCCCACCTGTTGTGGAAGTGACATGCCGAGTTGACCTGATGACGCTAGCCTGCCACTGGACTCCTCTCTGGACCGCATTACCTCAACACATTGTGCATAACGGGTGTGAATCTATACGGAGGGAATTAGTCTGGAATGATGAAATAGAGTACTACCTCTTTCACTATGTGACCTCTGGATATACCCTCAACATTATAGTCCACTCTAGAAGAGAATAGCTGGGATGATGCAGGAAGGTACATCGCTGCATGTATCACCTATATAACAAATGCTTGAATATCATATCGAGAGAGAGCATACCAACCTTCTCTAATATCTTGATACCCTCAGGAGCAGGAGTGTACCTCCTGGATTCTAATGTCTGGAAATCCCCCAGTGTCTGTAGAAGGGCAGGGTCACTAGCAATACTAATTGGAGCCGCATCAGAGGCTGCCTGGATGTCCTTGACTATACCAACAGGTGTTAGCATGCGTGATACATGGTCTGCCGCTTTTTGACAGGAATAGAAAGCATCCTGATCTGGACTGGCACAGAGAAATACAATAAATACATCACCAGACAACCGCTGGACATAAGAGTAGACAAAGGATCCACGGTCTAGGCCAGCGGGTAGACATACAGGAGACCTATAGACGATAGAGATGGGGGAGTCCGGCAGACGAGAGTATCATACCAGCATGATCCTGATCTCAGGGATCCAGATGCGATGGTAAGGTTGATGAATGTTGGCATATCGCAGGGCTTCAACAGCCTCGATGAATCGGATACCATAGCTGAGATGGAATAATAGAATAGATGTATGGAAGCACTTTAATGAAATAAATACTCACCTGCAACACGATGACCACCGAGTATGATGGCGGCAAAACAATGAGAGGATAGCGATCCAGCAGGTCTGAGTCCCAATAATGTGTTGATAAGCTTATCCCTCGTCGATCGATGTAATGGTAGGGGTTCAAAGCATGACAAATCTAACACAGTACATCAGAATGGATGTTAGCCTGCCGAGGGGTTGTTACCATCACAAAGCGTTATCAAGTCTCGTTCACCCCATCGAATAATGTTGGCCAGGACACTCTCTGTGCCACCAAGTAGGGCCCGTACATCGTAGCTAGGCCGTTGTAGCAGCATCTCTTCAACTCGAGATGTTAAAACTGTTATCAACTGAAAGGCATCGTAGCGATGGTAATGAGCAAAGCGCCTCAAATACCTACTTGTCTATAGACGGCATTGAGCATTGACCTCAACTGTGCTAGAGGTACCGCTGGTAGAGGTGCTTGTTTCTTGTTATGAGCCGTTGTGTGTCGGCCTTTGCATATTGCCACCAACCACAAGGGCGTTCGATCTAGGAACACGAACCTATGTCGCATCCTTTCTGGGCTCTAATAGGAGGTATTTGGTCTTACCGAGTCCCACCAGATGTTGTAATGGACCTCAATGAATCGTCACTCACCCCACCCGACATGTGATAAAACTGTCCAAACTTGGACACTATCGCTGCCAATGCTCCACAGAAAGCAGACACTCCATCCGGGGAGCCATAGCGGGTATAAACCGGTTTACCTGATACTATTGGTGCAGAGGGTATGCAGTTCGTAGGATCCTACCACTGTATGTGAAGACGATAACATGTGTCCGATGCTTCCGGAACCAATCTCCGAATGGCCCATCATCAGCACTCTCATTAGCATACCGTTTAGTCTTAACAGAAAGAGTGGTCTGCTCCTCTGAGCTTGCTAATAATGGCCCTTGAGCATTATCGACCACAGCAGGCGCCACTGTGGATGACGTTGTCGAAGGCTCTCCGCCGTCTGCTACTACATCCTGTCCTTGTCCGGAGTCGATCGATGACATAATGATACTGCGAACAACGAATAATATGTGTAGTATTCATTAGCATCCTCTTCACTGAACTCAAGAGCACAAGCAAATACATGAACATCATCAGTGTTGAAGGTAGACATGCTAGAGAGTAGGGGTAGCGGAACATAGTGAGCACAAAGACGTGGTCATGATCGAAATACACGAGCTATAGACAGAGATATTGTAAAGTTTAGAGACGTGTAGTGATGATGACATAGAATTGTCAGTGTTGTCACCTTGACCTTTAGTTATATACAATAGTTATACCCTATACATCATGTATTAGAGCGTCCTTAGTTAGACCCATGATGGAGGGCACGGTTAATTCTGGCATCTTCATTACGATCTATCATATCCATAATACGTCGTTCCCTGCCCATAAATATCAAAACACAGTACCATCCCGCGCCGCCGCCGCTGCCCACTTCTCATTTAGTCCTTCCATTCCATCATCATCATTATCATCACCTCTCTTCGACTGAGGCTTCAATAATTGTAGAGGCCACTGACCTAATATCAACAGCCTACTTCAAGGAGCTCCCCGGCCATTAGGTATACTACCATCAGCAGCGGCCAGACGAGGTCCATTGCTAGCCTTATTAGGGTGCAGCAAACGTAACTGAATGTAGAGCTGGTATAAAGTCGAGTAATACAGACACTACCCTTCCAGCGTTGACCAGTAGAGGCTTCTGACTCGTCGATAAGATACTCGAGCCGGATCTACTGAGCCGTTTACCCCGACCAAGTGGCCGCCGCGTCTTTCTCCCTGCAACCATGCTTGGAGCACTAGCTCGAAATATTCTATTCACCTTTCCGGGAGCGTGTAACCGATGGCGGAGGCGGGACAGCAAGTTCGCCAAAGCGCCGCATCCTCTGTGGGCCATGCATTAGGAACCGTCTGAAGGTGTATCGTGCTGAAGATATTATAGCATAGTAATGAATACCGGCACAATTCTTTCATAGTTTCCTCCATGGGTACGTTGTGTGGAGGTCTGCTTAGACCTATCCGTGCTACATTGCATAGGAATGTTCTGAATTGTGGTTCGCTTAGACACCTAGAGCCTCTACAGGCATATCTAAAGCACTCCAATACTTCTTCTCGATTAACCTGTGAGCACTCCATCAACGTAGCCCAGCTCTTGTAGATCTAACTACCAAATAAGGGACGAAGGAAAGGTCCTTTGACAACTTCCACATCCCAGCAAGTGATAATTGATGTCTAGCTGCTTCTATAACATCAAAGGTTCCTGAATATGAAGTAATTACAACAGGGCCGATCATGCAACTACCACCCTCGATAGGATTATGTGGTATATAGACGTTTTTGAGGGCATAGAAATGGAATGTATCAGTTATAGCTCTGTTATATTTCAGCTCCTCCATAGACGGTGGAGCCCCAGCCAATGGTAGCATAGATGCCAAGACCAGAGCAGACGAGGATTGATCCTGAAGGGAGCATCCGGAGCCAAAGCTACTACTACTACTACTACTACTACTACTACCATATCCACATCGTTCCCGGCCTGCAGGCCAAGTTGGCCTGTAGCTCTGAACAGGGTATTCAACACTGCACGAGCCTGAACGAGAGAAGCATCAGCCATAGTCTGCTGATCTGAAACGTCACATGGCCAGCATTCCTCGTGTCACTGGGATATTCAGCCAGCATGTTCTGATACATATCGATCGCCTGACGTAAGGCTGAGGGTAAGCCATCCACACCTGCCGAGTTTAGCTCATAGACTTCCTGAGGGCAATACAAATCCAACATTCAATGAGCCTATATGTCCTACACTATCAACGATCAGAGCTCTTCCACTGGTATTGGAGGGTGATACAGTATCGGGAGATTCATCTGCTGCTGCAGTGGAACTAGTATTGGATACCTCAGCATGAGCCTGTAAGAAGCCATACACCTAATGCCAAGGTCGTACCTCTCTCACTGTATTGCCTAACTCCTCAGGTGCTATCGGTGAGGACGGAGATTCGACCGGAGAAGGATCTGAGAACACAGGACTTACAAAGGTACACTCCACATCGCCTGTTCAAGTTGGAAAGCAGTGTAGTAGAAAAGTGACGAACCGCTGTCCTACCCTCAGCTGGAGGTCCACCATCTCCAACAAGAGACTCTTTCATGTCTTTTTTCTCTACGGAGACGACATCATCCCGGTCCGTATCGTTGGAAGGCTGGGATGGTGGGGGGAGCTGTTTCTCTTCTTCTTCTTGATGCTGCTGCTGCTCACCACCATCGTCTTCCCCTATTGACATGTTTACTGGAGTAGCTGTGATAATAACATCCCGAATCACGCTTCGAACCAGGATCAACACAACGATGAACGTGTTGAAAACAAAGGACAACAGTTGTGAAGGTATTGGCTCAGGTGAACCAAGGTGGAGAAGTCCGGGAACAACATAGAGAATATGATCGGATGAGCTCCTATACCTGTGTATCGTGAGGAACCATAAGGGAGGAGCTCCAAGGGAAACCACCCCGATCGATAATGCCAATTGCGCTGTATCGAACGATATCTCCTACCATACCACGTACATCATAGGGTATAGCAGCAGATATCATGCTCTCTCTGATGGTGTCTCGGCACAAATTGTGTTGATACACCATGAGTGGGAGCTCATCCGCGAGCCCTGAGGGTCACGAGCGTATTCACCACTGCTTTGACAACCAGTATGTTACCTTCGGATGTGTTGATAGTTGTACCCTATCAACATCCTCACAATTGGGCGAGATATAACCTATAGGATTAATCCTTAGAGGCACCCACTGTCAATAGACCTGGCTTCCGAGTCACCATCCACAAACGGGGTCTCCGTCCGATATAGTGTGCAACCCCTGGTCTCCGTGACGGTTGAGAACACTATATCGACTTTCAGAGAGATCTCTCCACATTTCCATATCTCACGTTCCATGAGAACGATATCTGTGATCCTAGGTGCAGGAGTAAGGTCGGTATTACTCCATGGGATCATCAACAAGTAGTTCCAATCGTCACTGCTGTTGCAACGACGAATGAAGCCGCGTTCTCAAGCCTACTGCGACAGGCCTGGCATCATGATCCATAGGTGTGCATGGCCCATCTAGAGTTCATACAGCCCTCGCTCTAGAATCACCTGACGGAGTCTGGCCTTTCTCTGATGGATGATGATGGTTATGATGCATTCACCTCGCTGCATCATAGTCCGCTTACCCGTTTGCTTTTGAAGCAGTTATAGTCCTAAGCTCTTCTCAATAGTATGCGATGGTGGATAATTGTAATGCAGCTGATATCGCTACTCCTTCGAATCGTCTCTCAACTTGCCCGGGCATCACCCAGCAAGTCCTCAGACCGAATAGAGCACCATAAAACACGAGGGCACCTATTTAACTACATTACTCTATCATGTCAGAGTGTTTCGTCCCGACTAGCGGTGTCGATAAGGGAAATCAGCCCCGACATTCAGAGCTGGACACCATACGACCAGCAACTGTGGTAGCATTCCTATCCTCGCCTCCTCCACCTTCATTTAGATATCAGCTGTCAATCTCCTCCCGTGGGGCGCTCGCCATAATCCTTTGTACATTGCAATATGTCCATATAGAAGTATAACCCAACCACCCAAGAACCCTCAGTATTACGAGAATGAATCTCAGTTACATTGAGAGCTATTCTGAACATATCAAACTTTTTCTCTAGCTTGGCCTCAGATATATGCTGACGACCTGTTAATGAGACCTGTCCACCCCCTACCCATGGAACTCTACCTCAACCCATTCGTGAAGCGAGGCTCGCAGCGTACCAGAAGTGGTACTAGAGTATCTCAGTAGTCTCGCACCCTGTCGTCATACCAAGTATTACCATGCAGAAACCCCATCTCTCGAACAAGGATTCCGGTGCAATAACGAGTCGGGATTGATATGTGAATAATCATATCTAGCAGCAATATGTCCCTACCCTTCCTCACTCTATCCACAACAATATTCGACCGGGATGGAACTATACGCGATAATTGAACCCCATATACATCTCAGTTTCACAGTTGAGTGATAAAATCCAATCATCAACCGAGATAGGGAACCGCCATGCCCTACATCCAGTAGGGCACGTTATGGTCCGATCAGATTTGAGCTCCTTTCTTGCAGCCCATCTTACCATGCCCTACTACACACAACCACGTTACGACTTCATTCGGCTTTCCCTAATCATGCAAAGCCCCCTATACAACTAGACTTCCTACACATGCTCCACCCAGCACATGTTCCGACTAAGCACATCGCTTCCGTATGATGAACATTGATCGATGGTCCTCCTTACTTCAAAGCTATGTAGGATAACAATCTGGCAGCGAAAAGCTATCACAAAACGTGAACCCTACCCTTACAATACGTGACATACACGCACCAGTAAATTTATACGTTTGAATTTGATGCATCATTGCTGATAACCATAAGAATTCCACGAATCACTGAATGCACTCCAATAGCCATCCTTCTCGGCATAACGTCAAATGGATCGAGACGTAGCTAGGCGATTCATTACTCCCTTCCACAATGTACCCACAAACTACAAATTGTACGATTCTCCCAAACCTCTTCTCGCGGGGTCTTTCACCCGTCGTGTCCGCTGAGTTCGGAGTCGCGCTCGAACGATTCATGATTGCGAAAGAAGCCAACACAAACCTCTACTCCTACAACAATGCTCTAAGTTCAGCCAAACAACCAACCAACCCACTCCCCTTGAAACACGAACACGGTGATGATGATCACTGCAAGCTACCGTGCATGTAGTTTCCACGGTATGGAATTATATCACAATAGCGGAGGGACTAGAAAGTCTCATCCTCGAAGAACTCTCTATTAAACCTGAACAACAGCTGGAATAACTTAGGATATATGATAAGTACCTCTCTTGGAGAGGCGTGCTGCTTCTACTGGATCGGAATGAAGACCTCCTGGACTCATCATAAAGGCCCAAATCTTGGATGGTTGACTTCAGTTTATTATCCACGACGATATCATCATAATTATTATCATAATTATTAACGACAACCTCCTTACGGCAGAGTGGGCACTTGTAGCCATTACCGTGGGCATGTGTAACCATATCGATAACATGCTTACGGCATACATGATGGCCACAACCGCATACATCAACGGGTCGAACTAGCACCTAAACTCATCAAATCAAAGAGTGCACATCACGCTACTACCTACATCACAACACACTGGACAACTAAAGTCGTCCTTGGTTGACTCCTGTGTGAGGTGAGGCACTGGTGACCCTCTAGATGATACCGTGCTCACAGGGGAAGCATCATCCTGTCATAGACTGCACTACCAAGAACAGAGGTATCCTATCCTACCTCGACATGAGCAACAACCCGCTTGATTGGCTCCTCATCAACGAGCCTAGTGTATAAGTCAACAGCTGCAGGGGACGATACATGATCATCGTTCTCATCGTCACTAGCAGCCTCGACCTCAGCAGCATGCTTGATCAACTTTCGAGTAGCATCTCTCTCACGATCGATTGTATTCGGGGTAATAACCGCAGAGCGTACTCTTTTGCCGCAAACGACTGGCGATAAGTCATGCCCTACCATAAGAATCTCGGCAGACGCTTGAGAAGCTACAACCGGTGAGCGGGTTGCAGACGCAGATGCCGCACTCATAGCTAAACAGAAAGCTCTAATAAGGACAGTCGACAGATGTCTCCCGCGCTCTAATGCGCCGATGTCTGAGTAAATCTCGCTCGCCCGAAATTAACTCTGTCCTGCTTCGTCTTGGTGCGGCGCGCTGAGCGCGGTAAGAGATCTCTCTCGCCCCTCAAAAACAGGCTGTCAGGACGCTCGGCTTCCACAAGCTATATTTTTGAGGAAATTTTCATCCTAACGGTACCCCCCGGGGGGGGGGGGTACTTTACCGGCAATCCTAAGTTTCCTAGGATTCCTAACGTTAAAGGTGTACAAGAC